>NC_030855.1:11005261-11040981 GCF_000208745.1 Theobroma cacao
AGGATTCCAGTTGACATCTCTACCACACAGACAGTAGGTTTCTAGCACCAACACTAGGTGTATTTTGGGCCACTTGTCATTGTAACCATTATTGTACATTATAATTTAGTAAAGTTTTGTATGTATGAATTTATTTTACTTACACATTACAAAAGATTTCTTACACGTGTTTCTATAAATATTGTTTTATATAAAAATGTTATATTTTAATCAATATTTTGAATAGTGATATTTGTCTATAAATCCTTTAAAAAAAATTTCTTTGGATTTATTTGAGCCGGAAACGATCGGTAATTGTTTTAAATGGAATGTTTAACAACGATTGCTCACAGGAAAGGAAAGAAACTGATATGTAAGCCTTGCGGGGTTCCGGTTGGCATTCTGAATAATGAGTGTCAATCGGGACGTTGTGGCGATTGTCATGGGCCCGAGGGAGGTTCCGGGTTGTGACACACTGAGTCTGTGAGACTCACACATTTCTTTTTCCCCTTTTTGTAGACAAAGATCAGCTTAACGTGTAATCATCGGCGTGTATGGTCCACCACAAATAGGTAAAGGCATCTCATAGCATTTTATCCTGAGTCGCTCCGCTGTTAGAGGTCGAGTCGTAGCACTTTATTTATTAAGTTGTAAATGGATATTGATTTTGTTATAAGTAAATAATTGAAGAATGTGAATTTCGATGTATATACTTGTAATTAAATGGTTTAAAGCTTGAATCAATTACTATGATTATGGTTTAAATCATGGTATGAGAGTATATTGTTTTTAGTATCAATATGGAATAGGATCGTATATAGTGAAATAACGGGCATTTCGAGTAAGGCTTGTTTGGGACTTGATGGGTCTTTCCCGGAGGTCTCGGACGTCAGTAGCGACCAAGGAGGGGTCGTTACAAGAAGTTTAAAAGTTAAATTTCTCAAAATTGAAAAAGAAGGCTATTATTTTGATAAAATATTGAGAATAATTATATAAGATTCTAAAACCTTGTCTTTATAATTATATAATTTGTGTTAATGACTAATAACCATAAATGTTGGTTTATATAGAATATAAATCTATCATGGCGAATAGTTTGTCACTTAGAAGCACACTTGATGCAAACAAGTTGACAGGCCCAAATTTCAATGACTGGTATTGTCACGACCCGGAACTCCCATCGTGCCCGTGACAACCGTCTCGATGTCCCAATAGGCACTCATTACCTCGAATGTCGATCGGAACCTCGCAAGGCTTAGCATCAGCTTCCGCATCTCCCCAGTGAGCAACAGTTATTAAATCTCACATTTCAAGAAATCATAAGTCATTTCCAAATCAAAACAATAAAATATTATTTTCTGGCTCACAGGGCATTTTTTTCATTTTTTGTCGAAAATCTCAAAACTTGCTAAAAATGTAGTAGGTAAGCAGAAAATATATATTTAGTGATTTAGAAACAAATTAAGTATCTAAAACATTCATTTGAAGTGAAAATTTGACCATTTGAATATAATAAAAATATTTAATAAAATAAACTATTTTCTTGTAAAATGATTTTTATAAAGTTATCGGTAAATAATTCTTATAGTGTAAAAGTTAATTATATTCATATATACTATAAAGCAAATAACCAAAGCATAAAATTACTTTTACAACGACATGTGGGCCCCCAACTGACCAAGAAGGTGTGGGGCTATGAACCCTTATTTTCTAGGATGCAACTTCGAGATTAATTCTCGTCTTAATCAACTATTAACAAACTGTCCTGAGCCTGAAAAATGGATAGCAAGAGGGGTGAGATTACATAATCCCAGTGAGTAAACAATTACCATCAAAAGCATCTAAAGCCGAGTAGATGGAGACAATATAAAAACATTATATCTCAATAATGTTCATAATGCAAAATTCGTTTCAATCTATACCAAACAATTTCTTTTCATCAAAATTTCCCTGGCTTATGAGTTTCTTAAACTTGGCCCCTGCCAAAATCATTCTCGCAGGTACCCTCGTCAAGGTATCCCACTGAGACCGCCAAGGCTGTTAAATGACCCATACCCATAAACATGTTTTCGCATTTGACACACAACCGTTCGTTGGCGTTGGCTGAGTCTCACTCTCACGTGGTGGCCCGAACGTGAGGTGCACTCAAATCTTACCTCAGGAGATACTTCATCCAACATCTCCCCCCGGAGGTAGTTATATAATTGGGTTACCGTGCCCCTCTCATACGCAGTCCACGGAAAGCCCACCACTGCAGTGACCGTTTAATATACCACCAGACCCATAAAATTTTCAGTAGCATAATATGACGAATAAAATTTAATCCAGTCTACCGAGACCAATCCAAAACCGTTCATATATTTCATGCCAACCCCAAAAATTTAGCCATCATGCTACCATAGTGTCATAAGTCACAATTTCAATAACATATAAAATCATAAATTTTAACATAGTCTCCATATACTCAATTTTTCCAAAACAATATTTGATTTCAAAACCTGTATAAATATCATTTTTATTAAAAAATATTTTAATTAGAAAATATAATATTTTATAATTTAAACTCACCCTCCAATAAAAGCATCAAACAAGTATAATTACTCTAGATATTTAAGACGATAAATTGTCCACTCACAGTATTAGGAGTAGAAATACTCCTATTTTCAGTCCGCGGGTACAGTCCTTTACTCGTATCCAATGGCTCACCACCTAGCCATAATCCATGACACATATTCCAATTAAATTATGTCTAATAGTCATAAGCTATTTCAGGCTCGATATATATGCATGATATGAAATGAAAAATGCACGGGTAGCCATCTAGATCCGGTATTGGCCTAAGTCGATTTTTCATCCGATAAATTGGCCAATGCATCCAATTTCACTCCAACTTGCTCCATTTCTTTTCCAATCCCTCAATTCACCAAGCACAACTAATTAACACACAATTAGGCAAAATTTATCTTCACTTTTCTTCTTGGAACTTTCGGCCAACAATGGTACACTAACTCTGTAATTTTTCCTACTTAATTTTTTCTCCATAATTCATTAATTCCTATACCAAAAACTATTATTTCTTAATCAAATCACCTAGGATAACATTCCATTCTTCCTCATTATTCACTTAGAGAATTTGGCTATTGATGGGCACTAAACCTTTGGTGGTTTTCTTCAGTTGTTTTCATGCTACACATCATTAATCACCTAAAAGCACTAACATACCTAAAAATCAAACCAATCCAAGATTATTCTCTCTCCATACCCATTTTGACCAGCCATGAATTCAGCATGAAAGCATGCTTTTCAACCATGGAAACTAAGGGAAAATGTATAGGGAAAATAGTTCATAAACTAAAATCAAGAAATTTTACCTTTTTTCACTTGATTTCCTTGAAAATCCACACTTTTCTCTTGAATTTCTTTCCACCTTGGGTTTGTTCTTCCTTTTCCCTTTGTTTTCTTTGTATGGCTGGCCATAATGAAGAGAAAATGGTGGTGTGGGCTGATTTTTATAGTTAAATAATATAATAATTTAAACTTGCCACATGGCATTCCATGATTGGTCCATTTTTTAAATTCTTATCTTTTAAGCTTTAAATCTCCACCACACATTATTCAAGGGTCAAAAATGATGATGGGTGAAGACCTTGTGCTGGAAAAATGTTCTGGGGTTGCAAAATTACCGTTTTACCCCCGAGATGGCAAAATTACAGTTTTGCCCCCGGGGTGGCAAAATTACCATTTCACCCCTATACTCCAAATTATACCGAAATTAAAATTTTTTCACTTCTAAACCTCAAATCATACTCCAATAAGTCAAATGGGGCCAAAAAATCTTTTCTAAAAATTTTCATTTTGTCCCCAAGTGGCAAATGACTATTTTGCCCCTAAATAGTGAAAATTTCGGTTTGACTCCAAATTGATCCTCGAACTCCGAATTACCATTTTGAATCATCCCTGAACTGGGAAACTCTTAATTTCACCTTAAAATTCCTATTTAAACTAGTTCGAGGCTTAATCGACTTAATGGTACCATTAGGGGCAATATCATCTTTTAACGATTCCTCGAACTTCCTAAATATGCAAACATTCTATTGAGCATGTAAATGACGTCGTAATTATTTTATAGAATAGGGTTTGACAGGTATCGCAATATCAAGATTGTCTTGAAACAAGAGAAAAAGGCTTTTGTCCTAGATAGTCTTGTTCTCGAGAAAACTAGCGATGATGCTACAAATGAGGAAAAGAAAGCCTATAGAGTTTATATAGATAATCTCAATCAAGCCACATGTGTGATGTTGGCTAGTATAGCTCCAAATCTTCAAAAGAATCATGAACCTATGAACGCTCTAGATATTATCCTAAACCTTAAAGAAATGTCGATAAGGAAAGTCTCACAGAGAGATTAAACATTTCAAGAAAATTGTTCGTATGTAAGTGCCTAAGGGAAGCTTAGTAAGGCCTCATATGCTTAAAATGATAGGATATATCACTCGATTTGAGCTGTTGGATTGGTTTATGGATCATGATTTGAGCATAGACCTTATACTTTCTTCGCTATCAGAGAGCTATTCACAATTTGTGTTGAACTTCAATATGAACAAAATTTAGGTAACCTTATCGGGCTTATTGAATGTGCTCACATGGGCTAAGAATACAATTACAAAAGAGAAACCTTCAATTCATCTTATCTCTTCTAAGAAAAATAAAAATAACAAAAGAAAATTTTCTAAGAAAGACAAGGATGAAAAGGCATCAACTTCGAAAGGTATGAAGCCTTCTAGAGGAGTGAAGAAGGACACGAACAATGAAAAATGTCATTTCTATGGCAAACTAGGCCATTAGAGGCACAATTGCAAGGATTATCTTGAATCCATCAAAGGGAAGAAACAAAAGGAAGCTTCCACTTTAGGTATGAATCACATGATGATTTATTTTTCACTACTTGGTATATGGTACCTTACTCTTTATTAATGGTTTTATATGTATGACATATTGAAGGAACTAATGACAAGGAGTAATGAAGAATAAGAACATGAAGGGGACAACCTTAGTTGATGGTGATCAAGCTTATTGACCTAGATTAGCTTGTCGAATAATAAATAATTTTAGAACATTAAATGTTTTCATGACATGATTATCAAGATGAGATGTTTGGTTTTGGGCCTATAGTTGCATATTTTATTTTATGTCTAGGAAACATAGATTTATATTTTGCTAGCATGAAATACTTAGCTTATATATATTTATATATTTACATTACATATCATTTTATTTTGGAATTGCTCTAAATTATTTATCTTTAAGTATAACCTTGCGTATATGATAATCAATACTAAGTCATAATGATAAGATCAGTGTGAGATTATTTTTCTTCTGATTATGAATCAAAAAGGAAATTAATAAGATGACTTAGATAAATTGAGTCCTAACTCAATGAATTCATAATAGGATTATGAACATATTTAGTCAATGAGCATTCTTATTGAAATCTTGGATCTAAATTAAGATTGCTTAGAACTAAAACAATTGATTATCATATTGAATTCATAAGAGATGAATCATAAAGCATTCCAAACCCAGTTAATCGCATGAACTTACTTTTGAGAGGATTTCATCCCATAACCAATGATGAATGACTAATGACATGTTAGTATACATAAAAGTTATGGATATAACGCCCCAAAGAAAAGTAAATAAGTTTACTTGATAAGATTTCTATACATGATAGAAATAGTAAGAGCTAATGGCACTTTAAAGGTCAAAGGTCATGAAATTATAAAATCCAATAGATAAGATCTATGCACAAAGATTGATTTAATGGGATGCATAAAGATGCATAATTCATCCATTAAACACAAACCATTAGTTGGATGCATATTGATGCACTACTCATATAAGATGAGTCTACTAAATAATCCAACATAAATTATTGGATAATAATCTCTATTCAATGTAATAAATTCAAAACAATTGAATACATTGAATAAGATAAACATATTTTGTGCACATCATAAGGTTAGTGGGAGTAAGATAAGATACTCATTAAAAGTGTATAGGATACATTTGGCAGTTTAAGAAAAACAAAATAGGACTAAAGAGTTAGAGCCTAAAAGGGGACTCAACAAAAGAATTTAAGATAACAAGTTAAAGGAGTTTAACATAAAGAGAATCCTAAATGTTAAAAGTGACATAAAGTCATGATTGAGCAGTTGTATTGGAATAGTTCCAAAACAAGAGATAATTGCATAACTATATCTATGATCGAATACAAACCTTTTGTTTAGGTTAAAAAAAAAAGAGATATTTGGATCATTGGTTTAATGAATCAATAAGTGATTCGTAGTTGTTAAAGTAACAACAAGAGCTATAATAATTGAATCAAGGTCTCATTATGATCTAAATTAGTATTTCGATTATAACAATGGAGATTGTCAAACATATAAATTAACATATTCTCAAATAATGCAATTTGAGTTGTCTTACTTTACAAATATTTCTTGAGATAGGAGTATTTGATGCATATGTTGAACATCTATTCAAATGCTCATAGTTTTTAGTTCCATGAATATTTGAGTATTAGGGAAATAAATTGAATATCCATTTGAATGGTCATTTATTTTAGGCTCATGATTTCTCTCCTAATGTTTGATTTATTAAGCGTCTCTAACAATTTGTTTTGAGTTTATGATTTCTTAAAGGGGGGTCAATCATTGTCATTGATATCATAAGGAATTAAGATCTTCAATAACAAGATTTTGTGAGAATTCAACATTTGGCGTTCTTCGCTATTAGTAACATCTTTCCAAACACCATAGTAGATATTTTGCCTTATATTGCTTTTCACTTAAACTTGAATGTTGAAATGCATAATTGGTATAAAACCTTAAGGTTTCTCAATTAGGATTTAGCTTTAAAATTAGCATCAACCTTATAATTGTCTTTTATCACTTGAGCTTTAAATTGATCATATCTTTCTTAAATGTTTTGAGCCTTGAAGTTAATATGCTTGGAATGCTTAATGATAATGGAAGTCTTTACTAGTGCTTTACCAATTGATATAATGAGCTTTATGATTCCATCTCTCATAATTGATTTTGTACTTTTACAAAGGGGGAGATTTTACTTATATCTATCAATTGGTATATTGAGCTTTAACACTTGGTATTGGAGTTGAAATATGGCTTATGTGCTTATTAAACATCTTTATGATTATCTTTCTTGAACTTCATAATTGTTATGTCCACATTTCTCTTATAGATAGATGTACATGTGGCTTTCTTATTGATGATTCTCTTGATGAATTAATACTTGAATGTGCTTAATGGGTATATTTCTTAATGAATTGGTTGAGGATATTAAGTGTATATATATGATGACTTGGTGACTTTATAGTTACATATCCATGGTCTTAATGCTTAGATTCTTGAAGGATTTTACTAACCATTATTTCTTGAGCTTAAGTGTTTAATGCTCACTCTTCTTAACCTTTTTGATATAAAAAAAAGGGGGAAAAGGTTTATAAGCAAATTTAATTTTATGCATATGTTGAGGGGGAGATTTTAAAATAATTTCAAATGCAAATTATGCTCATAGTTTTGTTATATAAAAAAAGAAAAGATTGTTAGCTTTAAAATTATTATAGTTTTGACTATGACAAAATAATCAAATTTGCTGGAACATTATTTGAGTAATCCTTAACAAGTTCTTGAAATGATTTAACTCCCATACATTGTTCTTACATAGTTATAAGCTTGACTCTTAAAGTTATTTAACTATATCTATAAGCTTTTATGACTTACGTGTACGAGTGCTTATGATTCCTATTCATTAAAGTCTGATATAAAGATTAAAGAAAATTCTAGATGCACTCATTAAGGTGGAGTTTTGATATCTTTTTCAATAATGATAAAAAAAGTGACTAGGAAGACTAAGTTAAATAGAGTTTGATAGGTCTTCATGTTTAATCTATGTGTGTGATACTTAGTTATGGTTTTGTTGAATATTATGTGCTAGTTATTATAGATATTCAATATGTCTTGCTTAGCTATTGTGGATATTGTATATCTTGTTTAGCTGTCGAGGATATTATAAATATTTTATTGCAAATCTTTAAAGAAAACTACATGAATTAATTACGAGGGAGCAACTCATTATGCATAAAGTTTGAAACATTCATATTGAACGTAGATATTGCACTCTTAATCTATGAGTGTTTTGTTATCATCAAAAATAAAAAGAGAGAGAATGTTGACTTCATGTGTTTTTAATGATAACAAAATATTCCCGTTCATTTATGTGAAACCTCGACCTCCATAGACACGTAACTAAAAGTAGATGCGATGACACGTACTAGGGGTAATTTCGTAATTTCCCTTAGTGAGCTCCTAGAAATGGGTTTTCTAATATTATTAAGGCCTAAGTAGGCCTAAGGAATAAATGAATGATGTATATAATAATGAAATAAATGAAGAAAATTGAAATAATGATGATTTCCAAGTTAGGGGCAAAATGGTCATTTTGGGTCTCGAGTCTAAAATTTTACATTTTCATGAACTCGAGTACCTCTAACTATTATGGACCTTTTCTTGGTGTCAAAAGAGTAAAAAGTTTGAACCAAGTGGAAGAAAAAGGTAAAGTCAACTATTGAATGGCACTTTTGTAAATAAAAGGAACTTTAGTCAACTATAGGATAAATATCAAAATTTTCAGCAGCTTCTTCTTCTTCTTCCCATCTCTTCTCTCCATTTTATGTTCTTTATCTTCCATGAAAGCCTTCTTAAAAACCTCCATGACTTTCTCAAGTTAAACCCCAATTTTCATGCTTATGTGTACCTTTTCACAAAGTCCTTTGTGCTCTTTTACTCTTTCACCTTAAAAATCTCAAAAGTCTTACCTTAATACCTTCTCTCACTAGCTAGGTGTTTTAGAGAGAGAAGGAGAGACTTTCTATAATAGCTTGGGAAATTTTGAGAAGGAATTCAATTACAAATCTACCAAGGTTAGTAATTAAATTGAGTTGATTTTTGAGTTGTTAAGAATGGCTAGTGGCTAGATTTGTGAGTGCTTCGTAGTTGAGGTTGTTTATTCATCTTTAGTGTGACTAGAATACTGAAAATAAATAGCCACTTTGTCAAGCCCTAGTCTATTATATACTTGTCATGTCATTCATGTACTTGATAGCATATCTACATACTAGGATGTCTCGGAGAATCGTTAAAAGTCGATATCGTACCTAGTGGTACAATTAAGTCGATTAAAACCTCGAACTAGTTTGAATAGAGATTTTGGGATGTATTTGAGAGTTATTGAACCTTAGAATGTCTTAATATGATGATTCGGAGTTCGAGGATTAATTTGGAGTCAAATTAGGAATTTTCATAACATAGGGGCAAAATGGTCATTTTTCCACTCGAGGGCAAAATTGGAATGTTGGATGAAATTTTTGACCAAGTTTGAATAATTGGAGCATGATTTGAATTTGAGAAATGAAAAATTTTAATTCTGACATTTTTTCGAACATAAGGGCCAAACAATCATTTTAAGTTTCCACGAGGACGTAATTGAAATTTTTGGAATTTTACACCACCATAACACTTGTCAAGCCCACGAATTTCACCTTTTATTATTTTATACTTTGGATAATTAAGAGATTTCATGTGGTGGTGAGAAAATGCTTAATTGTTAAGTTTTAACCATGGACCAATCACATGGTGACACATGTCAAATTTTAATATTTTTATAATTTCCTTTATAAACTCAACATAAACTCTCCCATTTCACTCTTCATGGCCGGCCAAAGCAAAGAACAAAGAGAAAAGAATAGGAACAAACCCTAGAGAGGAAAATTCAAGAGAAATTTGTTGAATTTCAAAGAACAAAACAATCAAAGGTAAGATTTTTCAATTTTAACTTAAGATCTACCTTTCCCATGCTTTCTTTTTCATTTTCTATGGATGAAACACAAGTTTCCATGAGCGAATACTTGCTAGCCGAACATTGGGAGAGAGGTTTTGATGATGGATTTTGCTAGATTCATGATATCTTAGTGTTTTTAGTTGTTTGATGATGTTTGGCAAGAAAAACAAGTAAGAAAATCACACGCCCTTCAACAACTCTCTTTGGCCGAATTTTATAGATGACATGTTGATGATGGATTTTGTTGTATTTCTTGTTATTTAGCTCATAACTGATGATTTATGGTATCGGATATCGAAAATGGCTATAAAAAAGTATAGTTCCTTTAGTAAACGATTTGAACAATAATGAGAAAATCACAGTAAATGGACTTGGATTTGATTCCTAATGATGTAAATGGATTTATTGGACTGTGTTAACACTGATTAGCACGTTAGTTCGAAATCGAAATGAATTTCGGTTACGATGAATTAAGTCACAATCAAGCTCATTGAGGTACTTTGGTGTATTTGGAATATTGGAAATGTAATGAATATATTTGAAGTTGAATAAGATGTTTTGGTTAATTCAACAGTGTATAGTTTGAGTTAGGTCGAATACAAATTCAGTTCGATCATAATTGAATCCACGTAGAACACCGTCTTTAAGTGATTATTCGAACAATTCTCATTTAATTTCATGCATTCATATAGAGCCTAAAATAGTTTTATAACAGTTTGACACAAATATATTGAATTACGTGTCGTGTATTATGTATAGGTGGTGAGCCCTTTGATAAGGGTAAATATATCATACCCGAGGACCAAGAATATGAGTACTCCAAATTCCCGTTATAGTGAGTAACAGACTTTCATCTTAACTATCTGAAGTTGTTTCTACTTGTTTTTATGTTTTAAAGAATAATGAGTTTAAATTGTAAATTATTATGTTTTAAAATTGAAGTGTTGGCTAAACGAAATGAGATTTATAAGTTGTTTTGAAATTGAATACTGGTTTTGGGAATTGAGTAAGTGGAGACTATATACTCGTGTTTGATATATGGTTTGAATTGATGGCTTATGACAATGTGATGGCATGAATGGCTGGTTTTGTGTTTGTGTGGAATATATGAACTATTTTGTTTTACCTTGATAGGCTGGGTAATATCACATTAGCCATGTCATGCTGCTGAAATTTTATTGATTTGGTGGGGTAATTGATTAGCTTACTGCAGTGGACGGGTTTTCGTGGACTTGTCTATTAGAGGGGCATGGTAAACCCCGTTATATTTTACCTTAGTATGAGAGGCGCGTAGGGTATCTCTTAAGGTAGTTTAGAGTTCACTTCACGCCGAACCACCACATGAGGGTGAAACTCAGCCAACGCCAAGGAATGGCTACGTTTTTAAACGTAAAAACATGTTTTATGTGTATATGTTAATTTAACAACCTTGGCGAACTCGGTTGGATGCTCGGCGTAAGGTGTCACCGAGTACGAGTTTTGGCACAAGCCAAGTTTTAAGAGAGTCATAAACCTTGCTGATTATTTTTGATGAAATGTAATTTTTTTATATGATTGAAATGAGTTTTAATGTTATGAATCATATTATGAAGAGATGTTTTAATTGTCTCCATTTACTTGGCTTTAGATGTTATAGATGAACTTTGGTTACTCACTAGGTTTATAAAAACTCACCCCCTTCTTTTCACCCATTTCAAGTTCAGAGCAGTTTGTAGACAGTAGATTTTGTCGAGGGTTTGCTTTTGGAATTGCACCCTTAGAAATTGTAAGTCTACAGTCCTATTTATTTTTGTTATTTTGGGGCCCACATGTCATTGTAGAATATTTTTGTATACTTGGTTTAGTGTGCTATTATATATATGAATTTATTTTACACTTACGCTACAAAAATTGTTTATGCAGGATTCTATAAATATTGTTTTATAAGAAAATAGAATATTTTATTTAGTTTGATTAGCCATAATTTTATTTTAAATGGATGATTTAGATTACTAAAATTATTTTTAGATAAGAAATGCATATTTTTTGATCGTATGCTGTATTTTCATCAAGTTTCAAAATTTGAGTAAAAATGACCAAAATACCCCAGTGTGGTAGAAATTACTTTTTGTTTGTTTTTTATTTAAAAATAGTTTATATTCCCTTAAAACATGATATTTTGTCACTGTTGCTCATAGGGGAGACATAAAATTGATTCAAGAGCCTTGCGAGGTTTCGGTTGACATTCCGGATAATGAATGTCTATCGAGACATCGCGACTGTTGTCATTGGCTCGAAAGGAGTCACGAGCTCGAAAGGAGTACCGAGTAGTAACAATTCGATTGGTATAAGAGCTTTTGATTTTAAAGTTATTTAAAAAATAAACTACAGTGTCAATGTGGCCTCAAGTTAGATTAGATTGAGTTGAATGCATACAATTGCATATAGAACCAAAAGTTGTCTAAATTCGTTTTGTTTCTTCTTATAGATCATTATGCCTCCTCGACGTGGACACCCACCTCTCTCTAGATCAGTCGGGAGGGGAAAAGGTCGTTCTCAACATCATCAGCCAGATCCTATAGAGGGGGAATCGGCTGAGTTTGCCTTTTCGGCAACACCTGCTACTGAACAAACTGAGACTCCTCCACATTCTCTACCTCTTCCACCACCTACCAATATTCTTGGTGTTCCTGGTATGTTTCATGAGGCAGTTTAGGCATTGGTAGCTTTTCTCACTACTATTACTAGCCAGGCTCAAGCTGGTCAAGCTCCTCCTACTATTCCTCCAACCACACCTCCAATGCCACCACCACCACCTCTTGTTCCACCACAAGTACCTGATGTCCCTATTTCTAAGAAACTTAAGGAGGCTAGGCAACTCGGTTGCATTTCTTTTACGGGTGATCTGGACGCAACTGCAGCTAAGGACTGGATCATTCAAGTATTAGAGACACTTACTGATATGAAACTAGAAGATGATATGAAACTGATGGTGGCCATTATATTGCTTGAGAAGAGGGCCCGTACTTGGTGGAACTCAGTGAAATCTCGTTTTACTACTTCTTTGACTTGGTTGGATTTTCTGCGAGAGTTCGACGGCCAATATTATACTTATTTTCATAAAAAGAAAAAGAAGAGGGAATTCTTGAGTTTGAAATAGGGGAGTTTGACAATAGAGGAGTATGAGGCTCGTTTTAACGAGCTAATATCTTATGTGCCTGATCTGGTAAAGACTGAGCAGGATTAGGCTAACTACTTTGAGGAAGGGCTCCGGAATGAAATCAAAGACCGTATAACAGTGACAAGTAGGGAGCCGTATAAAGAGGTTGTGCAGATGGCTCTGCGGGCTGAGAAACTTGCGACTGAAAATAGGAGAATTTAGGCCGAGTTTGCTAAAAGGAGGAATCTAAATATATCTTCCAACAAGCCCTCGAAAAAGAGCAAGGATTTATCTGCTTCTGGGAGTGCTACCACTGTTTTAGTAGCATCTACTCAACCCCCATCTCAATAGTTGCAACAAAAGTCTCCTAGATTCAGTAAATTAGCGATGAGTGCTCTTGGGAAGAGTTCTGGGAGTTTTGACAAATGTCGAAATTGTGAAAGATTTCATACCAGGCCGTGTAGGGAGCCCGTACAATGTTTTTAGTGTGGTCAATAGGGTCATATGAGGAGTGCTTGTCCGCAGTTAGGATGAGCTACTGCAGCTGTTTCATCTCCCTAGGTTTGTACTGATATTCAGAGAAGAGATTTTTTTGGGTCACAGTCAAGATAGGGTGTAGCGATGTGGTTAGGTGTAGGGAGTAATACCCCATCCACGCTCTAAACCACAGACTCATTCTCCGATGAGAGTTTTTGCTGTGACAGAGGAAGAGGCACGAGTCTGACCCAATGCAGTGACAGGTACCATGTTTGTATTTGACAGAGATGCTTATGTCTTAATCGATTCTAGTTCGGATAGATCTTATGTCAGCATGACCTTTGCATCCTTTTCTGATAGAAACCTGTCACCTTTAGAGGAGAAAATTATAGTTCATACCCCTTGAGGAGAGTAGTTGGTTAGAAACACCTGTTATAGAGATTGTGGGATAAGGGTTAGTGAGGAAGAATTCAGGGCTGACTTAATTTCCCTAGAAATTTGAGATTTTGATTTGATATGGGGTATGGATTGGTTGACTACAGATCGGGCAAATGTGGATTGTTTTAGGAAGGAAGTTGTACTTCAGAATTCTGAAGGAGTAGAGGTTGTATTTGCAGGGGAATGTCCAGTATTACCATCCTGTGTAATCTCGACTATCAAAGCTTTGAAAAACTAGTACAGAAAGGGTATCTGGCTTATCTAGCACATGTGATTGATACCTCAAAGGGGGAACCTAAGTTAGAGGATGTCCTAATAGTAAATGAGTTCTCTAATGTGTTTTTGGATGAATTACCGAGACTACTTCCTGATCGAGAGCTTGAGTTCTCTATTGATTTACTTTCGGGTACCGTACCTATTTTCATTCGTCCGTATCAGATGGCTCTGGCAGAATTAAAGGAGTTGAAAGTTCAGCTGCAAGACTTGGTAGATAAGGGTTTTATTCGCCCTAGTACTTCTCTCTGGGGTGCGTCAGTCCTATTTGTAAAGAAGAAGGATGGTACTGTTCGGCTATGTATTGACTACCGTTAGTTGAACCGAGTGACCATCAAGAATAAGTACCCTTTACCACGAATTGATGATCTTTTTGATCAACTACAAGGTGCTATGGTGTTTTCTAAGATTGATCTGAGGTCTGGGTATCACTAATTGAAGATCAAAGAGCAAGATGTACCCAAGACTGCTTTCAGGACTCGTTATGGGCATTACGAGTTTCTAGTTATGCCTTTTGGTCTGACTAATGCCTCGGTAGTTTTTATGGATCTTATGAATAGGGTGTTCCACTCGTACTTGGATAAGTTCGTGATAATGTTTATAGATAACATCCTGGTGTATTCGAAGGATGATGATGAACATGCTGCCCATTTGCGCATTGTGCTGCAAACCTTGCATGAGAGACAACTCTATGCCAAGTTTTCCAAATGTGAGTTCTGGTTGAAGGAATTTGTTTTCTTGGGACATGTTGTGTTTGGAGCTGAAATTTATGTCGAACCCAAGAAGATTGAGGCAATCTTACAGTGGGAGTAGCCAAAAATGGTGATAGAGATTCAAAGTTTCCTCAGTTTAGTCGGTTATTATCGGAGGTTCGTTCAGGGGTTCTCATTGATAGCTGCTCCTCTGACTCGTCTAACTCATAAAGGAATCAAGTTTGAGTGGGATGATGTCTGTGAGAGTCAGTTTCAGGAGCTAAAGAACTGGTTGACCTCAACTCCAGTTTTGACACTTCCTGTTAGTGGGAAAGAATTTGTGGTATACAGTGATGCCTCTAAATTGGGATTAGGGTGTGTGTTAATGCAAGATGAGAAAGTAGTAGCTTATGCTTCTCGCCAATTGAATAAACATGAGATGAATTACCTTACCCACGATTTGAAGTTGGCAGCAGTAGTCTTTGCATTGAAGATCTAGAGGCATTACTTATAAGGTGAGCGTTGTCGAATCTTTACCGACCACAAAAGCTTGAAATATTTGCTCACCTAGAAAGAACTCAACCTAAGACAAAGACAATGGTTAGAGTTGATTAAGGATTACGACTTAGTGATTGATTATCATCCGGGGAAGGCAAACATTGTAGTAGATGCCTTGAGTCGTAAATCCTCATCTTCATTAGCATCAGTTCAAAATTTTTATCTTTCGATGCTACTTGAGATAAAATCTATAGGGATCCCAGTTGAGTAATGGTGAGGATGGAACCCTACTTGCTAGTTTTGTTGTGAGACCCTCACTGTTGAATCAAATCAAGGAATTGCAAAAGTCTGATGATGAGTCGAAACGGGAAGTACAAAAGTTGCGCAGTGGAGAAACTAGTGAGTTCAGACTCAATGATGATGGTATCTTGATGCTTGGAGACTGGGTTTGTGTCCCTCAGGATGATCAGCTGGGATGGGCTATTTTAGAGGAAGCTCATTCTTTCGCCTATGCTTTACATCCCGAAAGCACCAAAATGTACAAGACTATCAAGGAAAGTTACTGGTGGTCGGGTATGAAACGAGACATAACCGAGTTTGTGACGAAATGTCTCACATGCCAACAGATCAAGGCAAAACATTAAAAACTATCGGGTACTCTTCAGCCTTTACCTATCCTTGAATGGAAGTGGGAGCACGTGACTATGGACTTTGTATTGAGTTTACTGCAAATGCAGAGTGGGAAGGATGCTATGTAGGTGATTATGGATAAATTGACTAAGTCTGCCCATTTCTTGGCTATCCATAGCACATATTCCATTGAGAAATTGGCTAAGCTTTGTACAGATGAGATAGTGAGATTGCATGGAGTCCCAATTTCTATCTTGTCAGATCGAGACCCCCAGTTCATTTCTCGATTCTGGCCAAAATTTCAAGAGGCTCTCGGAACTAATTTGAGGTTTAGTACTGCCTTTCATCCACAAATAGATGGTCAATCTGAAAAGACCATTCAGACTTTGGAGAATATGCTACAGGCTTGTGTCATTGACTTTACTGGGAGTTAGGACAGACACTTGCCGTTGGTGGAGTTCGTGTATAACAACAGTTTTCAATCTAGTATTGAGATGGCACAATACGAGGCTCTATATGGGAGAAAGTGCCGAACTCCACTCTGTTGGGATGAAGTGGGTGAGAGGAAATTGTTTAATATAAAGCTGATTGATCTGACTAATGACAAGATCAAGGTTATCCGAGAATGATTAAAGACAGCTTAAGATAGGCAGAAAAGTTACTTTAATAGACGGAGAAAAGACTTGGAATTTGAAGTTGATGATAGAGTTTTTCTTAAGGTTTCTCCTTACAGAGGAAATGATTTGAATACTTTGAGGTATTAAGTCTTATTTGATTATACTATTGTAGTAAATTGTGGTATCTTGTTGGATAATGAAAGATGTGATTCGGTTTACAAAGCGAAGAAAACTTAATTCGAGATACATTAGACCCTTTCATGTCATTGAAAGGATTGGGTCAGTGGCATATAGACTAGAATTACCCCCAGAGTTGGATCGGATTCACAATGTCTTCCACGTCTTGATGTTGAAGAAGTATGTACCTGATCCCTCCCATATCCTCGAGGCACCTCCGATTGAGTTGCAGGAAGATTTGAAATTCGAGGTATAGCTTGTATGTATTCTAGATCGAAAGGATCGAGTGTTGAGGAATAAGAGCATCCCAATGGTTAAGGTGTTGTGGAAGAATACTCGGATGGAGGAGATGACATGGGAAATTGAGCACCAAATGAGAAACCAATATCCCAATCTTTTCTCCGAGTCCGATAAATGAAATTTTGAGGTCAAAATTTTATGTTAAGGGGGGTAGTACTGTCAAGCCCTACTCTATTATATACTTGTCATGTCATTCATGTACTTAATAGCATATCTATATACTGGGATGCCTCGAAAAATCGTTAAAAGTCGGTATCGTACCTAATGGTACAAATAAGTCGATTAAAACCTTGAACTAGTTTGAATAGAGATTTTGGGATATATTTGAGAGTTATTGAACCTTAGAATGTCTTAATATGGTGATTCGGAGTTCGAAGATTAATTTGGAGTCAAATTAGGAATTTTCATAACGTAGAGGCAAAATGGTCATTTTGCCACCTGAGGGCAAAATTGGAATGTTGGATGAAATATTTGATCAAGTTTGACTAATTGGAGCATGATTTGACTTTGAGAAATGAAAAATTTTAATTCTGACATTTTTCTGAACATAAGGGTAAAACAATCATTTTACGTGTCCACGAGGACGTAATTGGAATTTTTAGAATTTTACGCCACCATAAAACTTGTCAAGCTCATGAATTTCACCTCTTATTATTTTATACTTTGGATAATTAAGAGATTTCATGTGGTGGTGAGAAAATGCTTAATTGTTAAGTTTTAACCATGGACCAATTACATGGTGACACATGTCAAGTTTTAATATTTTTATAATTTCCTTTATAAACTCAACATAAACTCTCCCATTTCACTCTTCATGGCAGGCCAAAGCAAAGAACAAAGAGAAAAGACTAGGAACAAATCCTAGAGAGGAAAATTGAAGAGAAATTTGTTGAATTTCAAAGAACAAAACAATCAAATGTAAGATTTTTCAATTTTAGCTTAAGATCTACCTTTCCCATGCTTTCTTTTTCATTTTCTATGGATGAAACACAAGTTTCCATGAAGGAATACTTGCTGGCCGAACATAGGGAGAGATATTTTGATGATGGATTTTGCTAGATTTCATGATATCTTAGTGTTTTTAGTTGTTTGATGATGTTTGGCATGAAAAGCAAGCAAGAAAATCACATGCCCTTCAACAACTCTCTTTGGTCGAATTTTATAAATGGCATGTTGATGATGGATTTTGTTGTATTTCCTGTTATTTAGCTCATAACTGATGATTTATGGTATCGGATATCGAAAACGACTATCGAAAAGTATAGTTCCTTTAGTCAACCACTTGAACAATAATGAGAAAATCATAGTAAATGGACTTCGATTTGATTCCTAATGATGTAAATGGATTTATTGGACTGTGTTAACACTGATTAGCACGTTAGTTCAGAATTGGAATGAATTTCGGTTACGATGAATTAAGTCACAATCAAGCTCATTGAGGTACTTTGGTGTATTTGGAATATTGAAAGTGTAATGAATATATTTGAAGTTGAATCGGATGTTTTGGTTAATTCAACAGTGTATAGTTCAAGTTAGGTCGAATACAAATTCAGTCCGATCATAATTGAACCCACGTAGAACACCGTCCTTAAGTGATTATTCGAACAATTCTCATTCAATTTCATGCATTCATATAGAGTCTAAAATAGTTTTATAACAGTTTGGCATAAATATATTGAATTACGTGTCGTGTATTATGTATAGGTAGTGAGCCCTCTAATAAAGGTAAAGATATCGTACCCGAGGACCAAGAATAGGAGTACTCCAAACTCCCGTTATAGTGAGTAACAGACTTTCATCTTAACTATCTAAAGTTGTTTCTACTCGTTTTTATGTTTTAAAGAATAATGAGTTTAAATTGTAAATTATTATGTTTTAAAATTGAAGTGTTGGCTAAACGAAATGAGATTTATAACTTGTTTTGAAATTGAATACTAGTTTTGGAAATTGAGTAAGTGGAGACTATATACTCGTGTTTGATATATGGTTTGAATTGATGGCTTATGACAATGTGATGGCATGAATGGCTGGTTTTGTGTTTGTGTGGAATATATGAACTGTTTTGTTTTATCTTGATAGGCAGGGTAATATCACATTAGCCATGTCATGCTGCTAAAATTTTATTGATTTGGTGGGGTAATTGATTAGCTTACTGCAGTGGGCGGGTTTCCGTGGACCTGCCTATTAGAGGGGCACGATAAACCTTGTTATATTTTACCTTAGTATGAGAGGCGCGGAGAGTATCTCCTAAGGTAGTTTGGAGTTCACTTCACGCCGAACCACCACGTGAAGGTGAAACTCAGCCAACGCCAAGGAATGGCTACATTTTTAAATGTAAAAACACGTTTTATGTGTATATGTTAATTTAACAGCCTTGGCAAACTCGGTTGCGGCGCAAGGTGTCACCGAGTACGAGTTTTGGCACAAGCTAAGTTTTAAGAGAGTCATAAGCCTTGCTGATTATTTTTGATGAAATGTAATTGTTTTATATGATTAAAATGAGTTTTAATGTTATGAATCATATTATGAAGAGTTGTTTTAATTGTTTCCATTTACTCGGCTTAAAATGTTATAGATGAACTTTGTTTACTCACTAGGTTTATAAAAACTCACCTCTTTCTTTTCACTCATTTCAGGTTCAGAGCAGTCTGTAGACAGTCGATTTTGTCGAGGGTTTGCTTTTGGAATTACACCCTTAGAAATCGTAGGTCTACAGTCCTGTTTATTTTTGTTATTTTGGGGCCCACATGTCATTGTAGAATATTTTTGTATACCTAGTTTAGTGTGCTATTATATATATGAATTTATTTTACTCTTATGCTACAAAAATTATTTATGCAGATTCTATAAATATTATTTTATAAAAAAATAATATATTTTATTTAATATTTTTATTTAGTTTGATAATCCATAATTTCATTTTAAATGGATGATTTAGATTACTAAAATTATTTTTAGATAAGAAATGCATATTTTTTGATCGTATGCTGTATTTTCATCAGGTTTCAAAATTTTTAGGTAAAAATGACCTAAATACCCCTGTGTGGCAAAAATTACTTTTTGTTTGTTTTTGATTTAAAAATAGTTTATATTCCCTTAAAACATGATATTTAGTCACTGTTGCTCACAAGGGAGACGTAAAATTGATGCAAGAGCCTTGCGAGGTTTTGGTTGACATTTTGGGCAATGAATGTCTATCGAGACATCGCGACGGTTGTCACGGGCTCGAAGAGAGTACCGGGTCGTGACACACTTAATGGTAATTGGAAGCTAGTTAGGAATAACTAGTAGAACATGATTTAGGAGATAGCTTTTAGAATTTATAGTTATGTGAATTGAGTTGATTGTGATGCTATTGTGTGTGATAGGTTCCAACGAGGCTTCACACCTCCACACGGAGCATTAGTCGAAGTTGGAGTCAATCCACAAGCATTAACAAAGACATGTGAGTGAACTTGCATTAAAAATGTTTTAGAATAAATGATTATGTGCTTGATTGAACCACTTGAAATATTTTATTAGTTTTTCTTTAAAATTGCATGGGAACAAGCCCTTGATGAAACGTTGTATGTTGTGAATGTGTAATATGATGAATCCTTGTGCTCTTATATTTTGTGGATATATATATGTTGTGTACGGATAGTTAATATTATGTGATAATTATAACCAGGCATGTGCGGTGTGGGAGTGCACATACCGGTGACGATGGGGTGTGGGAGTGTCAATGATGATATTGCCTATGCGCAATGTGGGGGAGCACACAATGGCATTAGCTGTGCGCGATGTGGGAGAGCACACGATGGCGTTAACTGTGCGCGATGTGGGGGTGCACACGATGACTTCGGCTATGTGTGGTGTGGGAGTGCACATGAGCTGGGTGAAGTGGTTGTCAAACCCTGTTCTATAAAATAATTACGACGTCATTTACATGCTCAATAGAATGTTTGCATGTTTAGGAAGTTCGAGGAATCGTTAAAAGACGATATTGCCCCTAATAGTACCATTAAGTCGATTAAGCCTCGAACTAGTTCAAATAGGAATTTTGAGGTGAAATTAAGAGTTTCACAGTTCAGGGATGACTCAAAATGGTAATTTGGAGTTCGAGGATCAATTTGGAGTCAAACTGAAATTTTTACTATTTATGGGCAAAATGGTCATTTGCCATCTGGGGATAAAATGGAAATTTTGAGAAAAGTTTTTTTTTGGCCCCATTTAACTTATTGGAGTATGATTTGAGTATGGGAGTATAATTTGAGGGTTTGGCAATGAAAAAGTTTAATTCCGATGATTTTTGGAGTGTAGGGGCAAAATCGTAATTTTTCCACTCACGGACAAAATTTGAGATTTTGAGAGAATTTAGATCAAATTTGACAAATTGGAGAATGGTATGAGTATAAGGGATGAAAAATATGTCTATGGGCAATTTTTCAGTTTTTGGGGTAAAAATGTAATTTTTGACTTTTACAAGGGCAAAAGTGTAAATTTTAAAAATTACTCCACCAAGACTTTGGATAAGTCTGAGAATTTTATCTAAGCTATGGATATATGGGACAAGTGTATGGTGAAAATTTGGAAATAAATGGATGGCTAGAATTTAAGAAATTAATAAAACAAAAAAAATGAATAAAATAATATTATATTATTTTAGCCTTTAAAAATGTCAAAATTCCAAAATTCCCATCTTCTTCAGCTGTCCAAACCAGGAGAGAAAAGGGGGGAAAAGAAATAAGAACCCTTGATGAAAAAATTTAGGGAAAATCAAGAGAAATCAAGAAATCAAGCATTAAAAAGGTAAATTTCATTGATTTTCCTTGTGATTTTCACTGCCCATGCATTTTTTTCTCATTTCCATGCAAAATTAGAAAGTGGCTATGGATACCCATGCTGGCCAAACCTCCATGGATGAGTTTTGAACTTGAGTTTTGAACTTGAGTTTAATTGAATTAAGTGATTTTAGTTAGGTTATATTGAAATATAGCAAAAATAAGCTAGAGAAATAATTTTCTCCCATTGAAACCCATTATGCTGAATTTTCTAGGGGAATATTGGCTGCTGATCTTGATGTTTATTTGAGGAATTATAATGAATAATGATGAATTATGAGCCTAGAAAAATAATGGGAATTTTCGGAGCAAAAATACGAATTTTTACCCACTAGGGGTATTTTCGTAATTTGCTATCGGGATTGATGATTTGCACCACACTGAGGGACATTAAGTCAATTTGGGTGCAATTGAGGTATAGAAATTGAAAAAAATTAATTTGGAGTTTAAACGGACACGTATATTGATTTATCAAGTAAAAGACCGAAATAGGCTAACATCGCGTTTAGGCAAAATTTAGACATTTTGCACTTCATATCATGCATTAGTAGTATAAATTAGTTTATTTTGGTTTAGTACCAAAGTAGTAAACGTCTTAATTGTACAATTTGTCAAGGTGGTGAATCCTCTAGCAAGGGCAAAGAAATCGCACTCGATGAGTAATAGTTGGAGTACCCGAATTTAGTTTTCAGAAACTGTGAGTGAACTTATTATCGTCTTAATTATCTAGAGTAGTTTTATACAACTGTGTGGTTTTATGAAAAATGGGTTTAAATGGTAAATTGCTATGTTTTAGGAGAAATTGTGATTTTATAAAATGATTTTATAAATTTTCTGGAAAATCGAATACTGATTTTGAAAATAGAGTAATTGGAGACTGCCTACTTGTGTTGCAAATTTATGGTTTTAAATTGAATGGCTTATGACAATAAATGAGCATGAATGGCTAAACTAATTTTGGTGTTAGAATTATTTGTACTATGTATTTAGCCTTGAGAGACTAGGTTGCGATAAATTGCCATGTCATGCAGAAAAAGATTTTATAAATCAGGTGGTAGATAAAAGATTAGCTACTGCAGTGGTGGGGGGTTCCGTGGGCCAGCCTATTAGAGGGGCACAGTAAACTCCTTTATATTCTCACCTCGGTCGTAGAGGCGCGTAGGGTAGCTCCTGAGGTGGGCTTTTTGAGTGCACTTCACGTGGACCACCGCGTGAGAGTGAGACTCAGCCAATGCCAAGGAACGACTATGTTTCAAAATAAAAATATGATTTATGCGAAATATGAATTTTTAACAGCCTTGGCGGGCTCAGTTGGATACCCTTGGTCCAAGTGTCACCGAGTACAGGATTTGGCATGAGCCAAGTTTTGAGTAATTCACGAGCCATATTGATTATTTGGTTGAAATGAATATTCGTGATGTGAAAAATTTGCTGAAGTTAATTATTTTTTAATTGTCTCCATTTACTCGCCTTTAGATAGTTTAGATGGTGTCTGTTTACTCATTGAGATTTTATAATCTCACCACCCTCAATTTCTCACATTTCAGGCTCGGGATAGCCGATAGATGGTCGATTGCATCAAAGACTTCAGTTAGCCTTGCATTGTCAAAATTATAGGTTCACAGACTCGCATCTTATTGGTTAGTTGGGGGCCCATGTGTCATTGTAAAAGTAATTTTATACTTTCGTTATCTGATTTAAAATATGTATGAACATATTTAGCTTTTACACCATGTTTTTGGCGAGTTTCGGTATTATCGAAGAAAAATGAAGAAAATGCCCCTGTGAGCCAAAAAATAATATTTTATTATTTTGATTTGGAAACGACTTATGATTTCTTGAAATGCAAGATTTAATAACTGTCGCTCATCGGGAAGATACGAAAGCTGATGCTAAGCTTTGCGGGGTTTTGATTGGCATTCGGGGTAATGAGTGCCTATTGGGATATCATGGCGGTTGTCACGGACCCGATGGGAGTTCTGGATTGTGATAGTGATGGTGGTATATGTGTTTATATATATATATATATATATATATATATATATATATATATATATATATATATATATATATTTGCTATATAGAGAGGTTTGGAATTAATATGTATTTGTATTGAATATTGAATGTTGAAATTGTCAAATGATTTCCCATTGATTTTCACTGCAGCAAAAATGAGTTTTCGTTGTGACCAAAAATTCTTTTAATTTCATTGCCCCGTTTCTTGTTGCAGCGAAATTCATTCTGGCTGTAATGAGAAACTCTCCGGTGCTAGGGGGCTTGACTAGCCCAAATTTTTGCTGCAGCGAAATTTATTCTCGCTGCAACGAGAAACTCTCAAGTTGTGGGTTAAAAATTTTTCCCTGAAGTTCACTACAACGAAAATACGCTGCAGCGAGAATGCCTTTCCACTGCAGCGAGATCGTTCTGCTATGCTTGCCTTGCTTAAACTCTATTGTACTTTCACTCTTTAACTTCTTTATTAATCACGGATCTTTCAATGCTAAGGCACTACATGATCAAGAGTTAAATTAAGGGGTTTTAACAAGAAATTGAGCTAAATTGCATTGTTTTCAACATAAGTGCATCATACTTTCTAAAACTTCCCGTATTAATGCTTGTTTCTTTCCTATATTCACTCACTGGGTTTATACTCACTCTTTTCAACTTCATGTTTTCATATCCAGAGGCAGTTGAGACCTAGATTGAGGTGTCTTTTTGTATTCACCTTTTTGTAGGTACCATGGCATTCAGTAGCTGTATCCGTACCCAGAGTCACTCCACTGGTAGTCAAGGGTCCTCTGCATGTGTATATGTTCACTTGATGTAAATTGCTAAGATTTATGTTATAAACAATATATGTATATTTTGATTAATGATGCCATTCTGAGTTAGCAGTAGATGACACTATTTTTGGGATGATGCAAATATACGTATTTGGTTATTATCATATACTGCGGGAACACTTATAATTGAGAATTAAGAATTGAGATTGATAGAATGATGAACATGATCATATAATAAGGCTTGCTTGGGCTTAGTGGGCTATGCCCATTAGGTCTATGCGTCGGTCATGGCCCAGAAATTGGGTTGTGACAATTAATGTCTAATTATATTATTTAAGTGTGCAAGAGAAAGCTTAAATTCATTAATATATTTGGTATTTGAAAGCAAGTCAAGATGCTTATTCAATTGCAAGATGGGTTAATTGCTTAAACAAGCAAAGAAGAAAGAGCTTTAGTGAAGACAAATTAGTCTTAGCTGATTGACACAATCCTTAATCAACTAAAGTAATTATGGGTGCTACACTAAGGACAAACAGAAAGGTCTTAACAGGTTAACACAAGATTTAATCAGTTAAGCAAGTGCTAGATGTAAAGCATAAGCCTTTTAATCAGTTAAAGGAAAAGAGTTAGCTGGTTAAAGGTCAAAGTCAAAGTGTTAAGAAACATCAAAATTCAAATTCAAAATATTGATGACTATCCAAGGTACCAAACCAAGAGATTTAAAGTTGAAGACTTCTTAATTGGTTGGAGCCCATTTTTATCAATTAAGGATGAATGGAGAAGAGCTTTAATCAATTAAAAGGAGCATTAATGGGTTGAAAGGAAGCAAGCCAAAAACAATGCTTGAAGGTGCTTGAAAACAAAAAGTTATTAATCAGTTAAAGCTACCATTAATTGGTTCACATAGAGAAGCAATGTGCAAGTTAGAGAAGACTTAATCGGTTAAAGCCTACCTTTAACCGGTTAATGAAGCACTGTCTGCGCATTTGAATTTAAGCACAAAAGGATAAAATAACTGCCATAAATGATTAGTTTCTTTCTCCAATAGCCAAAAGTGATTTTTTCAAGTATTTAAAACCACTCCAATAATCAAAACTAATAAAAAGAAGCCATCCAAAGCGATTTTGAGCTTAAAAGACCAAAAACCTTCTCTTTGCACTTGTATTTCACTCCTATCCTTTGAAAAAGTGTTTGAGCTTAACTTTGTACATCTCATATCAGCTAAGTGATCAATTGTACTTAATATTTTCTCTATTTCTTGTTTATTTAGAGTGTGAGAGACACTCTAAGGGGTAGATCAAGCTTGGGTTAGCTTGGTTGTGGTTATAGGTTCTAACTTAGCCTTAAAAAAGTTAGTTTCAGATTTTGGTAGATCCCATGAAATTGTGGCTGAGCCTATGAAAAGTTATTATAAAAGCTTAGTGGAAGCTTGGGAATTCCACTGATTTTAGTGAATTGGTTTGAAAATCCTTGATTAAGAGATCAAGGTAGTGAATGTAGGTCAAAAGGACCGAACCACTATAAATCATTGTGTTTTGTCTACTTTATTTTATTTTCTTCTTACTCTTAACATTTAAATCATTCATCCAACAAGCTTTAAACTTCCATTTTCAAATTCCCTTAATAAGCTCTTTACTTGGAAAGAATTTTCTTGTCATTCAAGAAATGCTATTCACCCCCCCTCTAGCATGCTTTTTGGGACTAACATTTTGTTCTGTGCAATTAGGTACTAGATTTTTATGTTGTCCTGATTTTGCAGAACTGGAAATTAGAAATTTTTTGTTCAACAATTAATTTTCTATGTTTGGTTCATTGCTGTAGTGATCTTGTTCTTGCTAGTTTGTTGTGCTTGACATGCCTATTGGTCTTTCATGGATTTTGCTTCCAATTCTACTTCCCTTGAATTTTTCCTATTTGTTTTCTTACTTTTCAGTAATTAATGCTCAAGTTAGCTTTTGTTTTAGTCTTTAATTTGCTCAAGCAAATCTTTACCACAATGGGGACTTATATACAGTGTCTAACAATAAAAAGAAATGTATATTTGTAATTTGTATTAGTAATTAATTAAATTAAATAAAGGTTTAATAAATAAATTTATATAATTTCAAAAGGAATTGAATTAATTAATGTATTGATTAATCATGTATTAAAAATTAAGCAAGTAATTAAATTAGTAAATTTAGTGAAATTTAAAAATATTTAAATAAATGAAGGTTTTTGTCACGACCCGGAACCTCCCTCAGGTCCATGACAATCGCCGCGACGTCCCGATTGACACTCATTATCGGAATGCCAACCGAAATCCCACAAGGCTTACATATCAGTTTCTTTCCTTTCCTGTGAGCAATCATTGCTAAATGTCGAGTTTTTAGAGAATATATACTATTTTAGATCAAAAACAATCAAAATAAAATTTTCGCCACACAGGGGTATTTTGGTCATTTTTTTCTCAAAAATTTCGAAACTGGCTAAAACGTAATATACAAGTACAAAACACATAATTCATATTCAAAATGAGTTTAAAAGTCTAAAATCTTCATTTAAAACGAAATTACGGTTATTTGAATATAATAAGAAAATAAAAGAAATATTAAGGAAAATATTCTATTTTCTTATAAAACAATATTTATAGAGTTATACGTGAATAATTTTTATAGCGTAAAAGCTAAATAAATTTATACATACTGAAATACAGTAAGCCAAAATATTTAATTTAATTTACAATAACAAGAGGGCCCCCGAATAAACAAAAGTAAAGAGGACTGTGAACCTACGGTTTGGAAAATGCAGATCCAATGGTAGTCCTCGATGAGATCAGCTATCTACAGTCTATACTGAACCTGAAATGGGTGGAAAGGAGTTGGGTGAGATTTTGCAATCCCAATGAGTAAACAGACATTATCATAAATATCTAAAGGCGAGTAAAATGGAGGCAAGTTTAAACAACAAATTTCAACCCATTTCATAATGTTTTCAATTTATTTCTTAAACCATAAAATATTTGTAATTTACCAAAACAGTTGTTAAGGCTTATGTCTTTTATTAAAACAAGGCTCAAGCCAAAACTAATCCTCGGGGATACCTTGGCCGAGGCATCTAACCGAGTCCGCCAAGGGTGTTAAAATATTCACACGTGAAACACATTTTTATTTTTAAAACCAGCCGTTCCTTGGCGTTGGCCGAGTTACACATTCACGTGGGGGTTCGACGTGAAGTGAGCTCTAATACTACCCCAGGAGTTACCCTCCTCGCCTCTACAACCGGAGTAACTATATAACTGGGTTTACCGTGCCCCTCTAATAGGCAGTCCACGGAAACCCGTCACTGCAGTGACTAACCCACCAATTTTAATAAAATTTCGACAGTATAACGTGGCTTTTATTTATTTATCCAGCCTGCATAGTAAAACAACTTACATAAATTTCCCAATGCATTCACAAAATATAGCCACATATACTCATTTCTCATAAGCCATTCCTAGGAAAATATATATTTTTCAAGTCAATTTGCAGCCTCCAATTACTCAATTTCATAATCAATACAATATATTTTTATTTGTCACATTTATTCCTAAAACATCAAAAATCCCGTTTTAATCTCGTTTTCATTTCATAAAATACATAAAGGGCATTTAAAAATAAACTCTAGATAATTTACAATAATAATAAGTTTACTCACCGTTTGTACAAACTAAAAGCTTTCTAAGCGCCCCGATCACTACTCGTCGGGTACGACTTCTTTGCCTTTTCCGGAAGGCTCTCCTCCTAGACACATTACAAAAATTTACACAATTCATCACATTGATGCTAAATCACTATATAATTAACTTAAATCCTATACTAATGCATGGTATGAAATGCAATAGCCTAAAACGGCTTAAACGCGGTATTAACCTATTTTTGGCACTTTGCCCGATAAATTGCTAACGCGCTCCATTTTAGCTCTAAATCATCCCATTCTCTCTCCAACATTTCTAACCATTAAATATCAGCCAATAACCTTCTAAAAACAACAAAATCAGCTCACTCCCTTCCTTGGAAAATTCGGCCAAAAATGGGACATTAACTCGGTTAATTTTCTACTTTGTTTTTCTATCACGTTTAATCGTTTTTCATCATTTTCTCTTCATTTTCCTTAGAATAAAATCAATTCATCATCATTGTACAGCATTGAGCATCCAGCCAAGAGTGGGTATTGTGAAAATTTAATGATTTCTTGCCCAATTTAATTTCTAAACACATTTAACTAACTAAAACTATCAATTTAACTAAAAATCAAAACCTAAAAATTTCAATTTCTCTCCCCTAGAATTTCGTCCAGCCCTTGATATCACTTTTTGATCTCTCTCCTCAAGCATGCTAAATGGAAATAAAGGCATAGGAAAGGTAGAAATCAAGCTAAAATCGAAAAATCTTACCGTTAGACGCGTAAACGGTCGAAAACCGCGAATTTCCCTTTGAATTTTCTTGTTTCTCTTTGGTTTTTCTTTTTTTCTTCCTTTCCTCTCTATTTCCTCTCTTTTTCTTCCTTATGGCCGGCCAGCACTCAAAATTTGGGTTTAAATGGCTGACTTTTCATTAAAATAATATTATTTCATTAAAAAATGCCACGTGTCACTTTCCCATTGGCCCATTTTTAAAATTTCATCCATTTGTTTCCAAATTTTCACCATACACTTGTCTCATATATTCATAGCTTAGATAAAATTCTCAGACTCATCCAAAGTCTCGGTGGAGTAATTTTTGAAATTTACACTTTTGCCCCCGTAAAAGTCAAAAATTACATTTTTGCCCCAAAAATTGAAAAATTGCCCATAGACATATTTTTCATCCCTTATACTCATACCATTCTCCAATTTGTCAAATTTGATCTAAATTCTCTCAAAATCTCAAATTTTGTCCGTGGGTGGCAAAATTACGATTTTGCCCCTACACTCCAAAAATCACCAGAATTAAACTTTTTCACTTCCTATCATTAAATTATACTCCAAATAGTTAATCTTGGTCAAAAATTTCACTCCATGATCAAATTATTATCTTAGGTGGCAAAATGACGATTTTGCCCTTGAATATCAAAATTTCTAATTTTACCCCAAATGAACCCTCGAACTCCGAACAATCATTTTTAGTCATTCCTGGACTATAAAATATTAAATTTCATCCTACAATTCCTATTTGAACTAGTTCGAGGTTAAATCAATTTAAGTGTACCGTTAGGTACAATATCAGGTTTCGTCTATTCTTAGGTGCTTTTCTAGCGTAATAACATGCTACTCAATGCATGTATGTCATGACATGTATTTATAGGGTCGGGTTTTACAATTCTACCCCCCTTAAAATAAAATTTTGACCTCAAAATTTCACTTACCAGATTCGACAAATAGATGCGGGTATTGGTTCCTCATCTGATGCTCTACTTCCCATGTCATTTCCTCCATTCGAGCACTTTTCCACAACACTTTGACCATTGAAATACTCTTGTTTCTCAGTACTCGATCCTTTCGATCCAAGATACTCACAGGTTGTACCTCGAACTTCAAATCGTCATGCAACTCGATCGGAGGTGCTTCGAGGACGTGAGAGGGATCTGGTACATATTTCTTAAGCATGGAGACATGGAAAACGTTGTGGATCCGATCTAACTCCGGAGGTAATTCTAACCGATAAGCCACTGGTCCAATCCTTTCAATGATTCGGAATGGTCCAATATATCTCGGGTTGAGCTTTCCCCTCTTCGCAAATCGAATCACACCTTTCATTATCCAATAAAACACCATAATTTATCATGATAGTATAATCAATAAGATTTAATACTTCAAAGTATTCAAATTATTACCTTTCCAAGGAGAAACCTTAAGAAAAACTTTATCATCGATCTCAAACTCCAAGTCTTTTCTCCGTTTATCTGCATAGCTCTTCTGCCTATCCTGGGCTACCTTTAGCCTCTCTCGTATAACCTTGATCTTGTCATTAGTTAGCTCGATCAATTCCACACTCACTAACTTTCTTTCACCCACTTCATCCCAACAAAGTGGAGTACGACATTTCCTTCCATATAAAGCTTCGTATGGTGCCATACCAATGCTAGACTGAAAGCTATTGTTGTAAGCAAATTCCACCAATGGCAAATGTCTGTCCCAACTCCCAATAAAGTCAATGACACAAGCCCGTAACATATCCTCCAAGGTCTGGATAGTCCTTTCTGACTGACCATCCGTCTGTGGGTGAAAAGCAGTGCTAAATTTCAATTTGGTTCCGAGAGCTTCTTGAAATTTTGGCCAGAATCGAGAAGTGAATCGAGGATCTCGGTCTGACACTATAGAAACGGGAACTCCATGTAGCCTCACAATCTCATCTATATAGAGCTGAGCCAGCTTCTCAATAGAGTATGTACTATGGACAGCTAAAAAGTGAGCGGACTTAGTCAACCGATCTACGATCACCCAGATCGCATCCTTTCCCCTCTGTGTCCGCGGCAATCCCAAAACAAAATCCATAGTTACATGCTCCCATTTCCACTCGGGAACAGGTAAAGACTGAAGTGTACCTGCTGGCCTCTGATGCTCCGCCTTAACTTGCTGACATACGAGACACTTTGCTACGAATTCTGCTACGTCTCGCTTCATACCCGGCCACCAATAATTCTCCCTGATAGTCCTATACATCTTGGTGCTTCCGGGATGTAATGCATAGGCAGATGAATGGGCTTCTTCCATGATCGCCTGTCTCAACTGGTTTCCCTCAGGAACACAAACTCGATCTTTAAACATCAAGACGTTATCCTCTCCAAATCTGAACTCACTGACTCCCCCATCGGTCAGTTTTTGAATTTCTTTTCTTAACTCATCATCAGACCTCTGAATGTCCTTGATCTGATTAAGTAACGAAGGTCGCACAATGAAGTTTGCCAATAAGGATCCATCCTCACCATTTCTCAACTGGACCCCAAGAGATTTCATCTCTATTAATGCTGGAAAATAACAACTCTGAAGTGCTGCTAAAGACGATGAAGACTTACGACTTAAGGCATCAGCTACAACGTTCGCCTTTCCCGGATGATAGTCTATCACCAAGTCATAATCTTTTATCAACTCCAACCATCGCCTTTGCCTCAAATTAAGCTCCTTTTGGGTGAGCAAATATTTTAAACTCTTGTGATCCGTAAATATCCGACAATGCTCACCATACAAGTAATGCCTCCAGATTTTTAAAGCAAACACCACTGCTGCTAACTCTAAATCATGGGTAGGGTAATTTGCTTCATGCCTCTTTAGCTGTCTAGAAGCATAAGCCACAACTTTTTCATCCTGCATCAATACGCACCCCAACCCCAACTTTGAGGCATCACTATATACTACAAATCCCTTACCATTAACAGGAAGTGTTAAAACGGGAGCGGAGGTTAACCGGTTCTTTAGCTCCTGAAATCGATTCTCACAAACATCATCCCACACAAACTTAACTCCCTTACGAGTTAGACGGGTCAAAGGAGCTGCTATTAAGGAAAACCCCTGAACAAACCTCCGATAATAACCGGCTAATCCGAGGAAACTACGAATCTCCGTCACTGTCTTAGGTTGCTCCCATTGTAAAATTGCCTCTACTTTCTTAGGATCAACATATATTCCAGTTCTCGATACTACGTGTCCCAAGAATACCACTTCCTGTAACCAAAACTCACACTTCGAAAACTTTGCATACAACTGTCTTTCCCTCAAAGTTTGTAATACTATACGCAAGTGGGCAGCGTGCTCATCATTATCTCTCGAGTAAACCAGTATGTCATCAATGAACACAATAACAAACTTGTCCAAGTAAGGGTGGAACACCCTATTCATGAGATCCATAAAAGCTGCCGGTGCGTTAGTTAACCCGAAAGGCATGACCAAGAACTCATAATGACCGTACCGAGTCCTGAACGCTGTCTTGGGTACATCCTGTTCTTTAATCCTCAACTGATGATACCCAGACCTTAGATCAACCTTGGAAAACACTGTAGCTCCCTGTAATTGATCGAAAAGATCATCAATCCTCGGTAACGGATACTTGTTCTTAATGGTCATTCTGTTAAGCTGTCGGTAATCGATACATAACCGAAGTGTACCGTCTTTCTTTTTCACAAATAAAACCGGTGCTCCCCATGGAGATATACTAGGGCGTATAAAACCCTTGTCCACCAACTCTTGCAATTGTACTTTCAATTCCTTCAACTCTGCCGGAGCCATTCTATATGGAGGGATAGAAATAGGTGCGGTACCCGGAAGTAAATCAATAGGGAACTCAAGCTCTCGATCAGGAGGCAGTCCCGGTAAATCATCAGGAAATACATCAGGAAACTCACTTACTATCGGGACATCCTCTAACTTAGGTTCCCCCTTTGAAGTATCAATCACGTATGCCAAATAAGTCGAATACCCTTTCTGCACTAATTTCGAAGCTTTGATGGCCGAGATTACACAGGACGGTAATACTCGACGTTTCCCTACAAACACAATCTCTGCTCCCTCCGAATTTCGAAGAACAACTTCCTTTCGGAAACAATCCACGTTCGCCCGATGTGTAGTTAACCAGTCCATACCCAATATTAGATCAAAATCCAGGATCTCTAGAGGAATTAAGTCACCCCTAAATTCTTCCTCGCCTACCCTTACCCCACAGTCTCTATAACAACTGTTTCTAACTAGCTTTTCTCCTAAAGGGTGTGAATTACAATTTCTTCCTCTAATGGTGACAAGTTTCTATCAGCAATTGATGCAAATGTGGTGCTCACATAAGACCTATCTGAGCTAGAATCTATCAAAACATAAGCATCTTTATTAAATAAAGACATAGTACCTATCACTGCTCCAAGTCAGACCTGTGCCTCATCTTCTGTCACAGCGAAAACTCTTGTCGAGGTATGAGTCTGTGGTCTCGAAGGTGGATGTGTCGGGGTATTACTCTCCACACTGAACCGTATGGCCACTCCCTGTCTCGGTGGCAACCCAGAAGAATCTCTCCTCTGTATATCAGTGTGAGTTGGTGAAGATGATGCAACTACCGTGGCTCATCCTAACCGTGGGCAATTACTCCTAATATGACACGTCTGTCCACATTGGAAACATCTTGTTGCCTCTCTACATAGCCCACTATGATAATTCCCATAATTTCTGCATCTGTCAGAACCTCCGAAACTCTTCCCAGAACCAGTCATAGCAGATCTGCTAAACCTCGAAGGTTTCTGTTGTGATTGTGGAAATGGAGGTCAAGGAGATGTCACGGAAACAGAAGTAGTACTCCCTGAAATCGCTGAGTCCTTGCCTCTTTTTACTAGCTGACTAGAAGACATACCAGGATTCCTTTTTTTTGCAAACTCAGTCTGAATCCTCCTATTCTCAGTCGCGAGCTTCTCAGCTCGTAAAGCCATCTATACCACCTCCTTATGCGACTCCCTACCAGTCACTGTCCTCCGCTCTCTAATCTCATTACGAAGCCCTTCCTCGAAATAACTGGCCTGATCCTATTCAGATTTCACCAAATCCGACACATATAACATTAACTCGTTAAAACGAGTCTCGTACTCCTCTACAGTTAGATTCCCCTGTTTCAAACTCAAAAATTCTCTCTTCTTTTCTTTTTGATGAAAATAAGTGAAATACTGACCATCAAATTCCTTGAGAAAATCGGGCCACGTCTGAGGAGTAGTTGAATGGGACTTCACTGAATTCCACCAAGTACGAGCCCTCTTCTTTAATAATCTCGTAGCCACCATCAGCTTCATGTCGTCATCTAATCTCATATCAGAGAGAGTCTCTGAAACTTGATTAATCCAGTCCTTTGCCACAGTGGCATCCAACTCACCCGTGAAAAACACACAACCGAGCTATCTAGCCTCCTTTAGCTTCTTGGAAATGGATACATCTTGTACCGGTGGTGGAACTAAAGGAGTAACTGGTGGTACTATAGGTGGAACTTGACCAGTCTAAGCTCCACCAGCCATTGCGGTAAAGAAAGCTGCCAATGCCTGTGCTGCCTCAGTAGGCATGGCGGGAATACCAGTAGGTGGCGGAGGAGGTGGAGGATGTGGAGGACTATCGGCCTGCTCAGCAGCAGGTGCTGCCTGAATGGTAGACGCAACCAATTCTTCCCCTACTGCATCTAGCTGACGACGTTGGGAACGACCTCTTTCCCTCCCAACTGATCTAGTGAGTGGTGGGTGTCCGCGTCGAGGAGGCATAATAATCTATAAGAGAAAACGAACAAGCTTAGGGAACTTTAGGCTCTATATGAAAATGCATGCATTCTATTCAACCTAACTTAACTTAATCCGGGGCCACACTGATATTGTAATTTTTTTAAAACCACTTTAAAACCAAAAACTCTTATCTTTAAAACCAAAAGCTCTTATCTTTAAAACCAAAAGCTCTGATACCAATAGAATTGTCACGACCCGGAACCTCTCTCAGGCCCATGACAATCGCCGTAACGTCCCTGATTGACACTCATTATCCGGAATGCCAACCGAAACCCCGCAAAGCTTACATATCAGTTTCTTTCCTTTCCTGTGAGCAATCGTTGTTAAATATCGAGTTTTTAGAGAATACACACTATTTTAAATCAAAAACAATCAAAATAAAATTTTCACCACACAGGAGTATTTTGGTCATTTTTTTCTCAAAAATTTCGAAACTGGCTAAAACGTAATATACAAGTACAAAACACATAATTCATATTCAAAATGAGTTTAAAAGTCTAAAATCTTCATTTAAAACGAAATTACGGTTATTTGAATATAATAAGAAAATAAAAAAATATTAAAAAAATATTCTATTTTCTTATAAAACAATATTTATAGAGTTATACGTGAATAATTTTTATAGCGTAAAAGCTAAATAAATTTATACATACTGAAATACAGTAAGCCAAAATATTTAATTTAATTTACAATAACAAGAGGGCCCCCGAATAAACAAAAGTAAAGAGGACTGTGAACCTACG
>NC_030855.1:11050325-11053156 GCF_000208745.1 Theobroma cacao
TAAATTACCTCCATGACTGTGAATGAGATTCAATTTATCAGTCTCGGTAGCAAATTACGAAAATACCCCTAGTGGGTAAAAATCGTATTTTTGCTCCAAAAATTTCCATTATTTTTCTAGGTTCATAATTCATCATTTCTTAACCAATTCTCCTCAAATGAAAATCAAATTTATCCTCACTCAACACATGATAAATTCGGCCATTAATGATTGTGGGAGAAAATAAATTCTTTTCTTGTTGTTTTGTTTCTAAATATGCTAAACTAACTTAAAACACTAACATAACTTAAAATCAAATTAATCTAACAAGTTTCTCTCTCCTAACCCATTTTTTCAGAATTGAATTCATCATGAAAACATGCAATTTAATCAGGGAAAATAAAGAGAGATGCTTGGGAATAAGAAAACTCAAGCTTAATAGAAAAATCTCACCTTTTTCACTTAATTTCCTTGAAAATTCACACTTTTTCTTTGATTTTCTCTCTCTAGGGTTTTGTTTTTATTTTCTCTCTCTTCTTGCTGGTTTGGCAGGCCATGGGGTGGAAGATGGGCTGATTTTATGCCTTTTTATAAAGAAACAATAAAATAATAAAGGTATGACACATGGCATCATGTCATTGGCCCGTTTTTAAAATTTTAAAAGTTTTAATCCTTTTTATCTCCACCACACAATTAGTCAATGGTCAAAATAAGGATAAAGGAAGACCATGTGCTGAAAAAATATCCTGGTGGTGGAAAATTACAATTTTGCCCCTGGGATGGCAAAATTATCATTTTACCCTTTTACTCCAAATTATATCGAAATTAAAATTTTCATTTCTAAACCTCAAATCTTACTCCAATAAGTCAAATGGGGCCAAAAAAATCTTTTCGAAAATCTCCATTTTGTCCCTAGGTGGCAAATGACCATTTTGCCCCTAGATAGCGAAAATTTCGGTTTGACTCCAAATTGATCCTCGAACTCCGAATCACCATATTAAACCATTCTGGGACTTTAAAATTCTTAATTTCATCATAAATTCTCTATTTGATCTAGTTCGAAGATTAGATCAACTTTGTTGTACGTCTAGGTACAATACCGACTTTTGTAAATTTTTCAGGACTCTCTTAGCATGCAAACATGCTTTCCATCACATGTATGTCATGACAAATATTTTTATAAAGTCGGGCTTGTCATCTTCTCCCCCACTTGGATCAACCATATGATCCTTCTTCTTGATTGACTTCGACATCCAGCTAAATATTAATATTTTAATATTATTTTATTAATAAAATATTATTTTATTCTAAAAATTTTATCTTGTCTCTTTGGTACCCAAAATACCTTATTATGCCTCACTTGACTTCCGAATCGCCTTTTATCTCACAAATTCTCCTCTGATAAAATTATTATTATTTTCTCACTTGCGAAATATTTTATCCTAAACTACTCCTTTCGTCTTTTATCACTTCTAAACATTTTAATTGACCTCAATTTGCATTCGATCAACTTTATTTATCACCATATCAAAGTATGGGGTATTTCACAATATTTATAGAGTTATACGTAAATAATTTTTATAGCATAAAAGCTAAATAAATTTATACATACTGTAATACAGTGAGCCAAAATATTTAATTTAATTTACAATAACAAGAGGGCCCCCGAATAAACAAAAGTAAAGAGGACTGTGAACCTACGGTTTGGAAAATGCAGATCCAACGGTAGTCCTCGATGAAATCAGCTATCTACAGCTTATACTGAACCTGAAATGGGTGGAAAGGAGGGTGGTGAGATTATAAAATCCCAATGAGTAAACAGACATCATCATAAATATCTAAAGTTGAGTACATGGAGACAATAAAATAAATCATTGTAAACTGGGTCACAGCATAAGAATACATTTCATTTAAAATATGTAAAGAGGCTTATGAATCTCATAAAAACTAGGCTTCTGCCATAAATCCATTCTCGGGGAAACCTTGGCTTAGGCATCCTACCGAGACCGCCAAGGCTATTAAAATTCACATTTCACATAAATCATGTTTTTGTTTTGAAAACATAGCCATTCCTTGGCGTTGGCTGAGTTCCCCCTCACGTGGTGGTTTCGCGTGAAGTGAACCCTAAGCTTTGCCCTAAGAGATACCCTACGCGCCTCTCCGTTTGAGGTAAGAATATAATGGGGTTTACCGTGCCCCTCTAAAAGGCTGGTCCACAGAAACCCCCTACTGCAGTGATTAATTAATATATATAATCCACCATACAATAAAACTCAATAACACGATATGCAATTTTTTTGTAATTCGCAGTCTTTCAAGGCAACCAAACAATTCGCATTTCAATACAATTGCCAACTAGCCAATCATGCCCGATTTATCATGAGCCAATCAATTTAAACAATCAAATTGCCACAATTAACAGTCTCCGTGTACTCTATTTTTCCAAATCACTATTAATTTCAAAACAATTTATAATTTAATTTCATTGAAACACATTTATTCATAAAACATGAAAATTTACCTTTTTAAATTCCTTTTTCCATAAAATTCATGAAATCCCCTAAAAACCACCCTAGATAATTAAAATGACAGTAAGTTTACTCACAATGTCTAGAATGCAGACTTTCGATGCACTCTGTCTACTGGTCCTCGGATGCAATTTCTTTGCCTTTATCGGAGGACTCACCACCTTGATACAGTACAAAATTGAGAAATTCACTACATTGGTACTAAATTGAAATTAAACTAATTTAGACTATTAATGCATAATATGGAATGCAAAAATGCACTGGTAACTATCTAAACTCGGTATTGGCCTAATTCGTCTTATCATCCGATTAAATTACTAACGC
>NC_030855.1:11056729-11065227 GCF_000208745.1 Theobroma cacao
ATCTAAAATAGTGTATATTCTCTAAAAACTCGATATTTAACAACGATTGCTCACAGGAAAGGAAAGAAACTGATATGTAAGCCTTGCGGGGTTCCGGTTGGCATTCCGGATAATGAGTGTCAATCAGGGACGTTGCGGCGATTGTCATGGGCCTGAGGGAGGTTCCGGGTCGTGACAATTTCTTAACCAATTCTCCTAGAATAAAAATCAAACTCATCCTCACTCATACATGGTAAATTCAGCCATTAATGGTTGTGGGAGAAAATAAATTATGTTCTTGTTGTTTTGTTTCTAAATATGCTAAACTAACTAAAAACACTAACTTAACTTAAAATCAAATTAATCTAACAACTTTCTCTCTCCTAACCCATTTTGATCAGCCAACAATTCATCATAAAAACATGTAATTTAAGCATGGAAAATAAGGAGAAATGCTTAAGGAAAATAGATTTCAAGCTTAAGTTGAAAAATCTTACCTTTTTCACTTGTTTTCCTTGAATTTCCACACTTTTTCTCTTGAAATTCCTCACCTAGGGTTTGTTCTTCCTTTCTTTCTCTCTTCCTTGCTTGGCCGAATATTTGGAGAGTAATGGGCTGATTTATGCTGATTTTTTAGTTAAATAATAAAATATCCTAAGCTTGACACATGGCATTTTCTTATTGGTCCTTTTTTAAAATTTTAAAAATTTAAACATTTTATCTCCACCACATGATTAGTCAAGGGTCAAAGATGAAGATAAAGGAAGACCATGTGCTGAAAAAAATGTCCTGATGGTGGAAAATTACAATTTTGCCCATAGGGTGGCAAAATTACCATTTTACCCTTTTACTCTAAATTATATCAAAATTAAAATTTTTCACTTCTAAACCTCAAATCATACTCCAATAGGTCAAATTATACTCCAATAAGTCAAATAGGGTCAAACAAATCTTTTTTGAAATTCTCATTTTATCCTCAGGTGGCAAATGACCATTTTGCCCCTAGATAGTGAAAATTCTGATTTGACTCCAAATTGATCCTCAAACTCTGAATTACCATTTTCAGTCATCCTTGGACTATGACGATCTTAATCTCACCTTAAAATTCCTATTTGATCTAGTTCGAGGATTAAATCAACTTTGTTGTACCTCTAGGTACAGTACCGACTTTTGTAAATTTTTCGGGACTCTCCTACCATACAATCATGCTATCATCACATGTACGTCATGAATAGTATTTTATAAGGTCGGGCTTTACACAAGTCGTAGCATTTTATTTGTTAAGTTGTAAACGAATTCTAAATTTTTATATAAGCATTAATTTGGAAATTATAGATTTAATGCATATACTTACGAATAAAAGGAAAAAGTTTGTATTGATTTTTATATTTATGGTTCAATTTAGTATATGAAAGTATCAATATTATATGGTGATTGAATGTAGTGGATTAACGAGCAAATTCTAGATAGGCTTGTTTGAGACTTGACGGGTCTTTTTCGAAAGTCTTGGACCCTGGCAGCGATCGGGGAGAGGTCGTTGCAATAGTGGTATCAGAGCCCTAGGTTTAGTTGAGTCCTAGGATATTCTTGTATCAAACAGCGAAGTAGTGGAGTGGATGTAGAGTCTTGTTTATAGTCAGTGACTGTGGCACCGATTATAAGCAGGAGGCTGCGTAGACTCTTTATCTTAGAAAACCACCTTGTGTAATCATAAGTGATGATTAAATAACAAGAATTGATTGCCGATGTCCGGGCTTGAGATGCCACACAAGACACAAACTATTGTTGAAAATATTTTAAGTAAATGCTTCTAATGAAAGGGTGATATAATGAAATACCCTTCCGACTAAGAGTGGAGGAAAGTGAAGTTGGACTAATAAGTCCGTAATAACTCATTCATTTGGTGGAGTTAACCTATAAAGCCTGACCTTATAAAATACTAGTCATGACATACATGTGATGATAGCATGATTGCATGCTAGGAGAGTCCCAAAAAATTTACAAAAGTCGGTATTGTACTTAGAGGTACAATAAAGTTGATTTAATCCTCGAACTAGATCAAATAGGAATTTTAAGGTGACATTAAGATTGTCATAGTCCAAGGATGACTCAAAATGGTAATTTGGAGTTTGAGGATCAATTTAGAGTCGAATTGGAATTTTCACTATCTAGGGGTAAAATGGTCATTTGCCACTTGGGGACAAAATGGTAATTTTTAGAAAAGATTTATTTGGCCCCATTTGACTTATTGGAGTATGATTTGAGTATTGGAGTATGAGCTAAGGTTTAGAAGTGAAAAAATTTTGATTTCGATATAATTTGGAGTATAGGGGTAAAATGGTAATTTTGCCACTCCAGGGGCAAAATTGTAATTTTCCACCACTAGGATAATATTTCAGCACATGGTCTTCCTTTATCGTCATTTTTGACCTTTGACTAATCATGTGGTGGAGATAAAATGTTTAAATTTTTAAAATTTTAAAAATACACCAATAAGAAAATGCCATGTGTCAGGCTGAGGATAATTTATTTTTTAACTTAAAAATCAGCATAAATCAGCCCATTACTCTCCAAATATTCAGCCAAGCAAGGAAGAGAGGGAAAGAAAGGAAGAACAAACCCTAGGTGAGGAATTTCAAGAGAAAAAGTGTGGAAAATCAAGGAAAACAAGTGAAAAGGTAGGATTTTTCAACTTAAGCTTGAAATCTATTTTCCTTAAGCGTTTTTCCTTATTTTCCATGCTTAAATTACATGTTTTTATGATGAATTGTTGGCTGATCAAAATGGGTTAGGAGAGAGAAAGTTGTTGGATTGATTTGATTTTAAGTTATGTTAGTGTTTTTAGTTAGTTTAGCATATTTAGAAACAAAACAACAAGAAAAGAATTTATTTTCTTCCACAACCATTAATGGCCGAATTTACCATGTATTGAGTGAGGATGAGTTTGATTTTTATTCTAGGAGAATTGGTTAAGAAATGATGAATTATGGTGTGGAAAAGTAGTAGGAAAAATCACGGTGTTAATGCACCATTATTGGCTGAAAATTTTAAGAAGAAAAGTGAAGATAGTTTTGCCAAATTTTAGGTTATTTGATTTGAATTTGGTGAATTAAGATATTGGAAAAGAATTGGAACAATTTGGAGTAATTTGGGATTAAATTGGATGCGTTAGTAATTTAATCGGGTGATAAGACGAATTAGGCAAATACCGGGTTTAGATAGTTACCAGTGCATTTTTGCATTCCATATCATGCATTGGTAGTCTAAATTAGTTTAATTTTAATTTAGTACCAATTTGGTAAATTTCTCGATTTTGTACTGTGTCAAGGTGGTGAGTTCTCCGATAAAGGCAAGGAAATTGCATCCGAGGACTAGTAGACAGAGTGCTTCGAAAGTCTGCATTCTAGACATTGTGAGTAAACTTACTGTCATTTTAATTATCTAGGGTGGTTTTTAGATGATTTCATGAATTCTATGGAAAAAGGAATTTAAAAAGGTAAATTTTCATGTTTTATGAATAAATGTGTTTCAATGAAATTAAATTATAAATTGTTTTGAAATTAATAATGATTTTGAAAAATAGAGTACACGGAGACTGTTAATTGTGGCAATTTGATTGTTTAAATTGATTGGCTTATGATAAATCGGGCATGATTGGCTAGTTGGCAATTGTATTGAAATGCGAATTGTTTGGTTGCCTTGAAAAACTACGAATTACAAAATTGCCATATCATGTTATTGAGTTTTATTATATGGTGGATTATATATTAATTAATCACTGCAGTAGGGGGTTTCTGTGGACCAGCCTTTTAGAGGGGCACGGTAAACCCCATTATATTCTTACCTCGAACGGAGAGGCGCGTAGGGTATCTCCTGGGGTAAAGTTTAGGGTTCACTTCACGCTAAACCACCACGTGAGGGGGAACTCAGCCAACGCCAAGGAACGGCTATGTTTTCAAAACAAAAACATGATTTATGTGAAATGTGAATTTTAATAGCCTTGGCGGTCTCGGTAGGATGCCTCGGCCAAGGTGTCCCCGAGAATGGATTTATGGCACAAGCCTAGATTTTTATGAGATTCATAAGCCTCTTTACGTGTTTTGAACAAAATGTGTTCTAATGCTATAACCCAGTTTATGATGATTTACTTTATTGTCTCCATGTACTCAACTCTAGATGTTTATGATGATGTTTGTTTACTCATTGGGATTTTATAATCTCACCACCCTCCTTTCCACCCATTTCAGGTTCAGTATAGACTGTAGATAGCTGATCTCATCGAGGACTACAGTGGGATCTGCATTTTCCAAACCGTAGGTTCACAGTCCTCTTTACTTTTGTTTATTCGGGGGCACTCTTGTTATTGTAAATTAAATTAAATATTTTGGCTTACTGTATTTAAGTATGTATAAATTTATTTAGCTTTTACGTTATAAAAATTATTCACGTATAACTCTATAAATATTGTTTTATAAGAAAATAGAATATTTTACTTAATATTTCTTTTATTTTCTTATTATATTCAAATAACCATAATTTCGTTTTAAATGAAGATTTTAGACTTTTAAACTCATTTTGAATATGAATTATGTGTTTTGTACTTGTATATTACGTTTTAGCCAGTTTCAAAATTTTTGAGAAAAATGACCAAAATACCCCTGTGAGACAAAAATTAATATTTTATTTGGTTTTAGTTGGAAATAGTTTAAAATCTTTTAGAACATGATATTTGATAATGGTTGCTCACAAGGGAAATGAGAAACTGATAGTAAAGCCTTGCGAGGTCTCGAGTTGACATTCCGAGCAATGAGTGTCTACTGGGACACCACAACGGTTGTCACGGGCTCGAGGGGAGTACCGAGTCGTGACAATTCGATTGGTATCAGAGCTTTTGGTTTTAAAGATAAGATTTTTTGGTTTTAAAGTTGTTTTAAAAATTTATAGTATTAGTGTGGCCCCGGATTAAGTTAGGTTAAGTTGAATAAAATGCATGCATCTGCATATAGAGCCTAAGGTTACCTAAACTTGCTCCTATTCTTTTATCGATTATAATGCCTCCTCGACGCGGACGCCCACCTCTCACTAGATTGATTGGGAGGGGAAGAGGTCGTTCCCAACGTCAGTAGAGGAGGAATCAGCTGCATCCACCATTTGGGCAACACCTGCTGCTGAGCAGGCCGAGACTCCTCCACATCCTCCACCTCCTCCGCCACCTATTGGTATTGCCGCCATGTTTACTGAGGCAGCACAGGCATTGGCAGCTTTCTTTACCGCAATGGCTGGTCAAGCTCAGACTGGTCAAGTTCCACCTATAGTGCCTCTAGCTACTCCTTTAGTTCCACCACCAGTACAGGATGTATCCATTTTCAAGAAGATAAAGGAGGCTAGACAACTCGGTTGTGTGTCTTTCGCGGGTGAGTTGGATGCCATTGTGGCAAAAGATTGGATTAATCAAATTTCAGAGACTCTCTCTGATATGGGATTAGATGATGACATGAAGCTGATGGTGGCTACGAGATTATTAGAGAATAGGGCTCGTACCTGGTGGAATTCGGTGAAGTCCCGTTCCACTATTCCTTAGACATGGTCCAATTTTCTCAAGGAATTCGATGGTCAGTATTTCACTTATTTTCATCAAAAAGAAAAGAAGAGAGAATTTCTGAGTTTGAAACAGGGGAATCTAACTGTAGAGGAGTACGAGACTCATTTTAACGAGTTGATGTTATATGTGCCGGATCTGGTGAAATTTGAGCAAGATCAAGCCAGCTATTTCGAGGAAGGGCTCCGTAATGAGATTAGAGAGCGGATGATAGTGACTGGTAGGGAGCCACATAAGGAGGTGGTACAGATGGCTTTACGGGCTGAGAAGCTCGCGATTGAGAATAGGAGGATTCGGACTGAGTTTGCAAAAAGGAAGAATCTTGGTATGTCTTCTAGTCAGCCAGTAAAAAGAGGCAAGGACTCAGCGACTTCAGGGAGCACTACTTTTGTTTTCGTGACATCTCCTCGACCTCCATTTTCACCATCACAGCAGAGACCTTCGAGGTTTAACAAATCTACTATGACTAGTTTTGGGAAGAGTTCCGAAGGTTCTGACAAATGCAAAAATTATGGGAATTATCATGTTGGGCTGTGTAGAAGGCCTGCACTATGTTTTCATTGTGGTCAGCCGGGTCATATTAGGAGTAATTGCCCACGGTTAGGACGAGCCACTGTAGCTGCATCATCTCCACCAGCTCGCACTGATATGCAAAGGAGAGATTCTTTTGGGTTACCACCGAGACAGGGAGTATGAAATACCCCATACTTTGATATGGTGATAAATAAAGTTGATCGAATGCAAATTGAGGTCAATTAAAATGTTTAAAAGTGATAAAAGACAAAAGGAGTAGTTTATGATAAAATATTTTGAAAGTGAGAAAATAAAAATAAAATAATAATAATTTTATCGGAGGAGAATTTGTGAGATAAAAGGTGATTCGGAAGTCAAGTGAGGCATAATAAGGTATTTTGGGTACCAAGGAGACAAGATAAAATTTTTAGAATAAAATAATATTTTATTAATAAAATAATATTAAAATATTAATATTTAGCCAGATATCGAAATCAGTCACGAAGAAGGATCATATGGTTGATCCAAGTGGGGAAGAAGATGACAAGCCCGACTCTATAAAAATATTTGTCATGACATACTGTGATGGATAACATGTTTGCATGCTAAGAGAGTCTTGAAAAATTTACAAAAATGTCGGTATTGTACCTAGACGTACAACAAAGTGGATTTAAGCCTCAAACTAGATCAATAGAGAATTCACGATGAAATTAAGAATTTTAAAGTCCCAGAATGGTTTAATATGGTGATTCGGAGTTCGAGGATCAATTTGGAGTCAAACCGGAATTTTCGCTATCTAGGGGTAAAATGGTCATTTGCCACTTGGGGACAAAATGAGAATTTTAAAAAAGATTTTTTTGGCCCCATTTGACTTATTGGAGTATAATTTGACTTATTGGAGTAGGACTTGAGGTTTAGAAGTGAAAAAATTTTAATTTCGGTATAATTAGGAGTAAAAGGGTAAAATAGTAATTTTACCACCCTAGGGGCAAAATTGTAATTTTCCACCACAAGGACATTTTTCCAGCAGATGGTCTTCCTTTATCCTCGTTTTGACCATTGACTAATTGTGTGGTGGAGATAAAAAGTATTAAAATTTTAAAATTTTAAAAATAGACCAATAAGAAAATGCCATGTGTCATACCTTTATTATTTTATTGTTTCTTTATTAAAAGGCATAAAATCAGCCCATTTTCTTCATATGGCCGGCCAAGCAAGGAAGAGAGAGAAAGAGAGGAAGAACAAAGGGAAAAACAAGAAAACCTAGGTGAAAATTCAAAGAAAAAGTGAAGAAATCAAGGAAATAAACTAGGTAAGTTAGAATTTCTTTAGTTCTCCTTGATACTTAGCTTTCCCATGCTTTTGTTCTTGATTTTCATGGTTGAATATTGAGTTATTATGATGAATTCAATTCTGAAAAATGGGTTAGGAGAAAGCAAATTGTTAGATTAATTTGATTTTAAGTTATGTTAGTGTTTTAAGTTAGTTTAGCATATTTAGGAACGAAACAACAAGAAAAGAATTTATTTTCCTCCATTTCCATTATTGGCCGAATTTTCTAGGAGAATATTGGCTGATGATCTTGATGTTTATTTGAGGAATTATGATGAATAATGATGAATTATGAGCCTAGAAAAATAATGAAAATTTTCAGAGCAAAAATATGAATTTTTACCCACCAGGGGTATTTTCGTAATTTGCTATCAAGATTGATAAATTGAATCTCATTCACAGTCATTAAGGTAATTTAGGTATAATTGGAGTGTAGAAAGTGAGAAGAATTGATTTGGAGTTAAATTGGAGATAATAGGCCAAATTAGGTCAGCACAGCATTTAAATGGTAATCTGATAAGTTGTATATCATATCATGTATATATACCGAGCCTGAATTGATTTTATAATGATCAAGCATTGATGTGATAAATTATGTATTGTACATTGTGGATAGGTGGTGAGCAAAGTACACTTGAAAAGTATAGAAATTGTGCTTGGAGACTGGAATTAGGAGTACATCGACTCCTAGAACAGTGAGTGAACTTATTATCGTCTTAATTATCTAGAGTAGTTTTATACACTTGTGTGATTTTATGGAAAATGGGTTTAAAGGGTAAATTGCTATGTTTTAAGAGAAATTACGATTTTATAAAATGATTTTATAAATTTTTTGAAAAAATAGAATACTGGTTTTGAAAATAGAGTAATTGGAGACTGCCTGCTTGTGTTGCAAATTTATGGTTTTGAATTGAATGGCTTATGACAATAAATGAGCATGAATGGCTAAACTAATTTTGGTGTTAGAATTATTTATACTGTGTATTCAGCCTTGAGAGGCTAGGTTGCGATAAATTGCCATGTCATGCTAGAATGAATTTTATTGATTGGTGGATTATATATTAATTATTCACTG
>NC_030855.1:11065799-11071295 GCF_000208745.1 Theobroma cacao
AACTTCCGATGCATTTTGGTTAGAGGTGGGCCCACGTGTCACTGTAAAAGAAATTTTATCTTTGGTTATTTACTTTATAGTATATATGAATATAATTAACTTTTACGCTATAAGAATTATGTACCGATAGTTTTATGAAAATTATTTTACAAGAAAATAGTTTATTTTATTGAATATTTTTATTATATTAAAATGGTCAAATTTTCACTTCAAATGAACGTTTTAGATACTTAATTTGTTTTTAAATCATTAAATATATATTTTCTGCTTACCTACTACATTTTTAGCAAGTTTTGAGATTTTCAAAAAAAAAATAAAATGACGAAAATGCCCTTGTGAGTTAGAAAACAAAATGTTATGTTCTGATTTAGAAATGATTTGTAATCCCTTGAATTTTGATATTTGATAACTATTGATCACCGGGGAAGTGCGAAAGCTGATACGAGAGCCTTGCGGGGTTTCGATCGGCATTCGGCGTGAAAAATGTCTGTCGAGGCCTCGCGGCGGTTGTCACGGGCCCAATAGGGAGTTCCGGGTCGTGACAATTTAGATTGGTATTAGAGCATGGTTTAAAGATCAAAGATTTTTGTTTTAAAGCTTTGGATTTTAAAGTTTTTGATTTTAAGGTTGTTTTAAGGAATCTACACTGACACTGCGTGGCTCCAAGTCTAGTTAAGTTAGGTTAGATTGAATAGAATGCATGCATCTTCATATAGAAACCTACCTACTTTTGAGATACATGAATGATTAAGTAATTACTACTTGGTTGTGTATAGGTTTTGAGGTGCGCTGGTGATACATACACCATGTCTAGGAGAGACGGTAGTCCCGACGTCTCTCATAGTATTAGCGAGGGATCGCTAGATTCTACTGCTAGGAGCCGATGGCAGCCCGAACCGAGTAGTCCAAAAAGTGCAGATAGTAATAATATTAATGTAAGCATGAAAGGTTCCCTTTTGAGAGAATCTAAGGAATATGCTAAAGAAATGGGGAAATTAAGGATAGCTGAAGGAGGTATTCGTTCTAGGAAGAGCGTGACAGTAGTCCGACACTTTTCACCAGGCTGTGGGAGAAATGTAAGGGAACAACCAGAAAAGAATAAGGAGAAAGTAACAGTGGTAAGTAAACCCCATAGGGGGGTGAACGTTGTATGACATTTTCCTCCTGGTTGTGGAAGAAATGCTGCATCGATAAACGATGAGGAACGTAGGAGAATGCAACAAGCCTGGATTGAAGAACAAAGGAGAAAATCTCAGGAGGAAGAGGATCCATTGATGTGCCCGGATCAAGACAATGAGGAACCTAAAGATGTTTAATACTTTAGTTGAAGTTGTATTATCATAAATCTAGGCCAGTGTCGTTTAAGGGAAAATGTGATAGTTACCTGTATAAAGGAGTTAGAAGTTGCTTTTATTTTGTATGACTCGAACGAAATGTAAAATAGCTGTTTAAATAATTAGATATGTATAGGAATCTTTTAGTATAACAGAGATAAATTGGTAATATAATTATTGAGGAAGGTTATAGAAGGAAGCAATAAGGTTATAAATGACATTCGAAATGGGTAACGTGATTAAGTTGATGATTGTAATTTAAGCATGAAGGGAATTACTTAGTGATGCCATGATACTATGAGGTAAAAATTGGGCACAAATATACCCCAATGAAGTTAAATTATGGAATATGGGGAATATAAAATTTTGATTCAGTAAGGATTGCGAGAATAAAGTGAGGAGAAGGCTGGGCTGTTTTAGTAGTTAATTATACCGAAAGTCAATAAAATTATTGGAGTATAAGACAAAGAAGATAATTGGATAGGGATGACAATGAATTTGAGAAAAATTATAGATAGTAAGCAACTTATGTGTGGAGTGGTATATGTATCATGAATTTATTACACTGTATGGAAAGGATGTTTTGAGGTGAAATTTTATGAATGTTGATAAAAGTCAAAAGATGACATGAGATGAAAGTATTAATCTGGCTTAGTGTGTATGACAAGAAAATAGAAGGTACCTATACTTATGGAACTCATGATATATATCTAAAAGGGAAACCACTGGTTGAGAATGATTGATGTGGTGACTTTGAATGCAGACAAATAGCTTTGATGAGAAAATTTCTAATAGCTACAGTGCTTCAACATTGACTGTTCAACGTTATAATGCTCCGAATACCTCACGCCTATGATGCATGAGTAAGATGGGAGTGACACGATAATGAGCTTACAAATTGAATTTTGGTTGTTGGTCATTGTGTTTTGTTATCTGGGAGTCTTAAATATTCTGGAGAATGTTTACCCAAATGAATTGAAAAACTTCTTTATTGCGTTGTATATGGGCATATAATTAAAAAAAAAAATTGAAAGATTCTTGAGATGACTATATTGAGATGAGATACCAAGTAATGAAAGTGTGAAGGAAGAATTACGAGACTGGTATAGAAAATCAGTTTATATAGAATATCATTACGAGAATTTGTAATATCTGTTTTGATACAGTAAAATGACAAGAGTTAGGAACAACATGAGGCTAATTGTGTGACACCCTAGAAACCTATGAAGATGAGTTAGGGATTGAATGGATGAGTACGTATTTATATATCTTTAAGAGTAAGTGTTTTAGGAATACATAAACATCTTTGAGAAGAGATTCTAATCATACACAGCAAGTATGAAACGTAAAATTTTTAAAACTTGCTGAGAAGCCTAACGGCTAAATCACAAGTTAAGGGATCACATGCTGTGAGACATAAGTTTAAGATAGATATTCCCAAGGAAATACTCAAGAGAAGTTTTGCTCTGGATCTCGTTAAAGCAAGCACTAAGTTATGTGATTATAAAAAGGAAGCTGTAAGCTGAGAGTGATATTAGTATTAGTATTGAAAAATACTTGAGGAGAATCTAGTTTTAAGTTTTACAATTTCAAGTACAATTTATAAATTAGTTAAGGAAGAATGATGTTATGTTCATATGAAGGAGTGGAACAAAGGATGATAGAAGTTGACCTTGAAAATGAAGTCAGATAATGAAACTTTCCTAATATATTATGGAAATTGGAATTCGAAAATGCTTAAGGCATACATGATTCAAATGGGTTTGAGTCTTAAGTGACAAATCAATATCGTAATGCAAGAAAGATACAAGGTAATATAGAGGCATGAAAGATGATTAAGGACAAAAGGATGACTCTTAGGAATTGTGGTATTGCATGAGATGCAATGATCAAGTTAAGATAAATCTTTGAGGCATCAATAGGATTATAAAGCATACACGCATAATAGATTATAATTCAATGGAGATGACATTGTGATGAATGATATATAGTATAAGGAAACTCAAACATATGGTTGGAAATGATATGAATGATATGAAGTTATACACAAGTATAATAAGAAGGTTGACATGCACTATAAGAATTATTATATTGAAACTAGGATTGGGATACGGATGAATAAAGGGGGAATGTAGTCCAAGGCATGTGAACACATGGATTCCTATATATAAAGAGAGATGTTGACATTTGAAAATGCATGTATCTATGTATATATGAAATTGATAATTTTACTAACTAAAGTGAAGAATGGTTCTCAGTAATTGGGAGATTTTGAAATAGTGTCCAGAGAGGTCAGTGAGCTAAAGTGTTAACGGACATGCAATGAACGATTAAAGTTATGAGTGACTTTGAAGGTAAACCTTGGATTGTTTAAGTTCTTAATGGAACTCTATTAAAGGAAGGGTATGGACCAGTATAAGATGGATGAATCAAGGTTGAGAAATTTGGTATGGAGCAAATTAATAAAATGATGAATAGGTATACATAAGTAAGTATGATATGTGATCGAAATCAGTATAATTGAGGTGAAGTTATGGTTCAAATTTAATAATGGTGATAAAGGCATGCTTAGTGTCTCGATATAAGAGATCATGGTTGTGAAAAGTATTACTGATCCGGTTCCAAAGGATGATAATTGCCATAAATAAAGCATTTAATTGAACTGAAGGTGAACGAGGGAAATAAATTGAATGTCCCTATAGAAGGAACAAGGAGTAGGATCATAGAAGGAGATTGATAACGCAACATCGACGGGAATTCGAGGACGAATTCTATTTAAGTGGGGGAGATTGAAATACCCCATACTTTGATATGGTGATAAATAAAGTTGATCGAATGCAAATTGAGGTCAATTAAAATGTTTAGAAGTGATAAAAGACGAAAGGAGTAGTTTAGGATAAAATATTTCGCAAGTGAGAAAATAATAATAAAATAATAATAATTTTATCGGAGGAGAATTTGTGAGATAAAAGGCGATTTGGAAGTCAAGTGAGGCATAATAAGGTATTTTGGGTACCAAGGAGACAAGATAAAATTTTTAGAATAAAATAATATTTTATTAATAAAATAATATTAAAATATTAATATTTAGCTTGATGTCGAAATCAGTCAAGAAGAAGGATCATATGGTTGATCCAAGTGGGGGAGAAGATGACAAGCCCGACTCTATAAAAATATTTGTCATGACATACATGTGATGGATAGCATGTTTGCACGCTAAGAGAGTCTCGAAAAATTTACAAAAAAGTCGGTATTGTACCTAGACGTACAACAAAGTGGATTTAAGCCTCGAACTAGATCAAATAGAGAATTCACGATGAAATTAAGAATTTTAAAGCCCCAGAATGGTTTAATATGGTGATTCGGAGTTCGAGGATCAATTTGGAATCAAATCGGAATTTTCGCTATCCAGGGGTAAAATGGTCATTTGCCACTTGAGGACAAAATGAAAATTTTAGAAAAGATTTTTTTTGCCCCATTTGACTTATTGGAGTATAATTTGACTTATTGGAGTAGGATTTGAGGTTTAGAAGTGAAAAAATTTTAATTTCGGTATAATTAGGAGTAAAAAGGTAAAACGGTAATTTTACCACCCCAGGGGTAAAATTGTAATTTTCCACCATCAGGACATTTTTCCAGCACATGGTCTTCCTTTATCCTCATTTTGACCATTGACTAATTGTGTGGTGGAGATAAAAAGGATTAAAATTTTAAAATTTTAAAAATGGACCAATAAGAAAATGCCATGTGTCATACCTTTATTATTTTATTGTTTCTTTATAAAAAGGCATAAAATCAGCCCATTTTCTTCATATGGCCGGCCAAGCAAGGAAGAGAGAGAAAAAGAGAAAGAACAAAGGGAAAAACAAGAAAACCTAGGTGAAAATTCAAAGAAAAAGTGAAGAAATCAAGGAAACAAGCTAGGTAAGTTAGAATTTCTTTAGTTCTCCTTGATACCTAGCTTACCCATACTTTTGTTTTTGATTTTCATGGTTGAATATTGAGTTATTATGATGAATTCAATTCTGAAAAATGGGTTAGGAGAGAGCAAATTGTTAGATTAATTTGATTTTAAGTTATGTTAGTGTTTTAAGTTAGTTTAGCATATTTAGGAACAAAACAACAAGAAAAGAATTTATTTTCCTCCATTACCATTATTGGC
>NC_030855.1:11072913-11075907 GCF_000208745.1 Theobroma cacao
GCTATAAGAATTATGTACCGATAGTTTTATGAAAATTATTTTACAAGAAAATAGTTTATTTTATTGAATATTTTTATTATATTCAAATGGTCAAATTTTCACTTCAAATGAACGTTTTAGATACTTAATTTGTTTTTAAATCATTAAATATATATTTTCTGCTTACCTACTACATTTTTAGCAAATTTTGAGATTTAAAAAAAATGAAATGACGAAAATGCCCTTGTGAGCTAGAAAACAAAATGTTATGTTCTTATTTGGAAACGATTTGTAATCCCTTAAATTTTGATATTTGATAACTATTGCTCACCGGGGAAGTGCGAAAGCTGATACGAGAGCCTTGCGAGGTTTCGATCGGCATTCGACGTGAAAAATATCTGTCGAGGCCTCGCGACGGTTGTCACGGGCCCGATGGAGAGTTCCGGGTCGTGACAGAGTAGCCATACGGTTTGGTGTGGAGAGTAATACCTTGACGCATCCACCTTCGAGACCACAGACTTGTACCTCGACAAGAGTTTTCTCTGTGATGGAAGATAAGGCACGGGTCCGACCTGGAGCAGTGACAGATATTATGTCTTTATTTGATAAAGATGCTTATGTTTTGATAGATTCTGGCTCAGATAGATCTTATGTGAGTACGATATTTGCATCAATTGCTGATAGAAACCTGTCACCATTAGAGAGAGAAATTGTAGTGCATACCCCTCTAGGAGAACAGTTGATTAGAAATACTTGTTATAGAGATTGTGGGGTAAGGGTAGGTGAGGAAGAATTTAGGGGTGACTTAATTCCTCTAGAGATCTTGGATTTTGATCTAATATTGGGTATGGACTAGTTAACTGCACATCGGGTGAACATGGATTATTTTCGAAAAGAAGTTGTTCTTCGAAATTCAGAGGGAGCAGAGATTGTATTTGCAGGAGAACGTCGAGTATTGCCGTCTTGTGTAATCTCAGCCATCAAAGCTTCGAAATTAGTGCAAAAAGGGTATCCGGCTTATTTGGCACATGTGATTGATGCTTCAAATGGGGAACCTAAGTTAGAGGATATCCCAATAGTAAGTGAGTTTTCTTATGTATTTCTTGATGAGTTACCGAGACTGTCTCCTTATCGAGAGCTTGAGTTCCCTATTGATTTACTTCCGGGTACCGCACCTATTTCTATCCCTCCATATAGAATGGCTTCAGCAGAGTTGAAGGAACTGAAAGTCCAGTTACAAGATTTGGTGGATAAAGGTTTCATTCGCCCTAGCATTTCTCCTTGGGGAGCACCAGTCCTATTTGTAAAGAAGAAGGATGGCACTCTTCGATTGTGTATCGATTCCCATCAGCTGAACTGAGTGACCATCAAGAATAAATACCCTTTATCCCGGATAGATGATCTTTTTGATCAATTACGAGGTGTTATGGTAGTCTCTAAGATTGATTTGAGATCTGAGTACTATCAGTTGAGGATTAAGGAGCAGGATGTACCCAAGACTGCCTTCAAAACACGTTATGGGCATTATGAGTTTCTGGTGATGCCGTTTGGTTTGACTAATGCCCCGACAGCTTTTATGGATCTTATGAAGAGGGTGTTCCATCCATACTTGGATAAGTTTGTGATAGTATTCATAGATGACATCCTGGTTTATTCGAAGAATGATGATGAACATGTTGTCCATTTGCGCATTGTGTTGCAAACTTTACGCGAGAGGCAACTCTATGCCAAGTTCTCTAAATGTGAATTCTGGTTGAAGGAAGTGGTTTTCTTGGGACATGTGGTGTCCGGAGCTGGAATTTATGTCGATCCCAAGAACATTGAGGCAATCTTGCAATGGGAGAAACCGAGAACGGTAACTGAGATTCGTAGTTTCCTTGGCTTAGCAGATTATTACAGGAGATTTGTTCAGGGATTTTCTTTGATAGCAACTCCTCTGACTCGTTTGACTCGTAAAGGAGTTAAGTATGAGTGGGATGATGTTTGTGAGAATCGATTTCAGGAGCTAAAGAACCGGTTGACCTTTGCTCCAGTTTTAACACTTCTTGTTAATGGAAAAGAATTTGTGGTATACAGTGATGCATCTAAGTTGGGATTAGAGTGTGTGTTGATGCAGGATGAGAAGGTAATAGCTTATGCTTCCCGACAGTTGAAGAAGCACGAGACGAATTACCCTACTCATGACTTGGAGTTAGCAGTAGTAGTCTTCGCATTGAAGATTTAGAGACATTATTTATATGGTGAGCGTTGTCAGAATTTTACTAATCATAAAAGCTTGAAATATTTGCTCACCCAGAAAGAGCTTAATTTGAGACAGAGACGATGGTTGGAGTTGATTAAGGATTACGACTTGGTGATTGATTATCATCCCGGAAAGGCAAATGTTGTAGGGGATGCTTTAAGTCGTAAATCCTCATCTTCATTAGCAGTACTTCAGAGTTCTTATTTTTTGATATTACTTGAGATGAAATCTCTAAGGATCTAGTTGAATAATGGTGAGGATGGAACCCTACTTGCTAGTTTCATTGTGAGACCTTCATTGTTGAATCAGATCAGAGAATTGCAAAAATCTGATGATTGGTTGAAACTGGAAGTTCAAAAGCTGCAAGACGGAGAAACTAGTGAGTTTAAACTCAGCGATAATGGTATTTTGATGCTTAGAGACCGAATTTGTGTCCCTAAGGATGATCAGTTGAGACGAAATATTTTGGAGGAAGCTCATTCTTTCGCCTAAGCTTTACATCCCGAAAGCACCAAGATGTATCGAACTGTTAAAGAAAGTTAATGGTGGCCGGGTATGAAACGAGACATAGCAGAGTTTGTAGCGAAATGTCTCACATGCGAACAGATCAAGGCGGAGCATCAAAAATTGTCAAGTACTCTTCAACCTTTACCAATTCCTGAATGGAAGTGGGAACACGTGACTATGGACTTTGTATTGGGTTTGCCGTGGACACAAAGTGGGAATGATGCTATTTGGGTGATTGTGGATAGATTGACTAAGTCCGCCCATTT
>NC_030855.1:11076007-11077527 GCF_000208745.1 Theobroma cacao
CAAGTGGCCCATAAATACACCCAGTATTGGTGATAGTAACTTACTGTCTATGGGATAAAGGGGTCAACTGGAATCCTCGACAAAATAAGGTATCTACTAGCTACCACAGGCCTGAAATATTTGGAAATGAGGTGGGTGAGATTTTGCAATCCCAATGAGTAAATAGACATTATCATAAATATCTAAAAGCGAGTAAAATGGAGGCAAGTTCAAACAACAAATCACAAACCATTTCATTATGTTTTCAATTTATTTCTTAAACCATAAAATATTTGTAATTTACCAAAACAGTTGTTAAGGCTTATGTCTTTTATTAAAAACAAGGCTCAAGCCAAAACTAATCCTCGAGGATACCTTGGTCGAGGCATCTAACCGAGTCCACCAAGGTTGTTATGATATTTACATGTGAAACACATATTTATTTTTAAAACAAGTCGTTCCTTGGCGTTGGCCAAGTTACACATTCACGTGGGGGTTCGACATGAAGTGAGCTCTAATACTACCTCGGGAGTTACCCTCCTCGCCTCTACAACCGGAGTAACTATGTAACCGGGTTTACCGTGCCCCTCTAATAGGCAGTCCACAAAAACTCGTCACTGCAGTGACTAAACCCACCAATTTTAATAAAATTTCGACAGTATAACGTGGCTTTTATTTATTTACCCAGCCTGCATAATAAAAACAGCTTACATAAATTTTCAATGCAATTTATCAAATATAGCCACCTATACTCATATTTCATAAGCCATTCATAGGAAAATTTATATTTCAAAATAATTGTCAGCATTCAATTACTCAATTTCATAATCAACACAATATATTTTTATTTGTCACATTTATTTCTAAAACATCAAAAATCCCATTTTAATCTCGTTTTCATTTCATAAAATACATAAAGAGCATTTAAAAATAAACTCTAGATAATTTACAATAATAATAAGTTTACTCACCGTTTGTACAGATGAAATGCTTCTTCGGTGCCCCGGTCACTGTTGGTCAGGTACGACTTCCTTGCCTTTACCGGAAGGCTCTCCTCCTAGACACATTGCAAAATTTACCCAATTCACCACATTGATGCTAAATCACTATATAATTGACTTAAATCCTATACTAATGCATGGTATGAAATGCAATAGCCTAAAACGGCTTAAACGCAGTATTAACCTATTTTTGGCACTTCACCTGATAAATTGCTAACGCGCTCCATTTTAGCTCTAAATTGTCTCATTCTCTCTCCAACATTTCTAACCATTAAATATCAGCCAATAACCTTCTAAAATCACCAAAATCAGTTCACTTTCCTCCTTGGAAAATTCGGCCAAAATGGGACATTAACTCGGCAAATTTTCTACTTTGATTTTCTATCACATTTAACCATTTTTCATCATTTTCTCTTCATTTCTCTTAGAATAAAAATCAGATCATCATCATTGTACCTCATTGCAGATTCGGCCAAGGGTGGGTATTGTGAAAATTTAATGCTTTCTTGCCCAATTTAATTTCTAAACACATTTAACTAA
>NC_030855.1:11078788-11119560 GCF_000208745.1 Theobroma cacao
GCCATAAGAATGAATGTGGAAGAGTTCAAATTGGCTTTATAAAGGAAAATATTAAATGGACAAAAATTTACCATGTGTCACCATTCCATTGGTCCATGTGTCATACTTACCCATTAAGCAATCTCTCTCCACCATATAAATTTTCTCAATTATCCATGATAATATTGGATAAAATCCATGTGTTGGACAAGTGTTGGGTGGTGTAAAATTACAATTTTACCCCTGGGGTGGTAAAATGACTATTTTACCCCTATGCTTGAAAATATGTCGGAATTAAGATTCTTCACTTCTCAAACTCAAATTATACTCCAAATGATCAATCTTAGTCAAAAATTTCATCCAACACTCACATCTTAACCTCGGATGGCAAAATGACCATTTTGCCCCTAGTTCATGAAACTTTCAATTTGACTCTAAATCGGTCCTCGAACTCCGAATCACCATTTTAAGTTATCCTAGGGTTTTACAATTCTCAATTTCATCTTAAAATCTCTATTTGGACTAGTTCGAGGCTTAATTCAACTTAATTGTACCATTTGGTACAATACCGTCCTTTAACGATTTTCGAGATACCCAAGTAAGCAAACATGCATTCTTATGTAGGAATGGCATAATAAACATATTGTAGAGTCGGGCTTGACAGTTCACCTTCATGTGACGCCATTTGTCGATGGTTTCCCTTTTGCTTATGTACCACTTCAAATAGGTCTAATTCATGGGCAATATGGATCGAACTCAAGAACAAATCCCACTAAACCAATATATGTCTCAAATCTAGACGATCCAAAAGAGCAAGAAAGATTAAAAAAAAGTTCATCAGAAACAAGCGAAAATGAGAAAGTTGATAAGAAGTATGATTTGTTGAAAGAACACCTTCATGTTATTGAAGGCATTGATAGGTTCAATACCATGGATGCAATTGAACTATACTTGGTCCCTAATGTAGTGATTCCAACCAAGTTCAAAGTTTCAGAGTTTGAAAAATAGAACAGAACAAAGTGTCTAATGGCACACATTACCATGTATTGTCAAAAGATGATTGTGTTGGTTCCATTGACATGCTAAAAGGGGGTGAATAGAACTAAAAATCTTAAGATCAGCTATTTTTTACATGTGTTGGTCCCTATAATATGTGCTAGAGGGGGGTTGAATAGCACAATATAGCACAATTTGGCTCTTAACAATATTGAAAATTAATTTCCAGAACTTAAGAAAATAAAAACAGAGTATAAGATGCATAGCAATTTAGAGTGGTTCGGTCCAAAACCTACATCCACTACCTTGATTATCCAATCAAGGATTTTCCCACAAATCCACTATGAACCGGTGAAATTCACAAGCTTTTACCAAGCTTTACAATGGCTTTTACCAAGCTCAGCCACAACCTTTTACACTAGTTTTTCACGGGCTCAACTAAAACCCAAAGTGGTTTTCCAAGGCTCAACCACAACCTACAACAATCAAGCTATCCCAAGCTTGAACAACCCTTTAGAGTGACTCCCTCACTCTAAGAATACAAGAGAAGTAGTAAAAGAAGGTACCTATGATCGCTGGTTGATTTGAGTGGTACAAGATTGAGTGCTAAATACAAATGCAAATAGTAGGCGTTTAAGTGCAGACAAGTGCAGTGAAGCTTTTCTGGTTTTTCTACTTTCTATAGCTCAAATCTCATTCAAGGCTTCAAAAAAACTTGTTTCTAATTGTTGGAAGACCTTTTAATACTTGGAGATGCAACTTTGATGGCAGTTTGACAATTTATGGCCCTTGGAAATAGTTGAGGATGAGTTGTAGTCGTTAATCTGTCTTGTAGTGCTCTGGTTCAAATTGCAAACAGAGAGCTCTTAGTCGACTAACTTGGTCGATTAAGTTGGTTCTGTTTCAGGTTGCAGATTCTGACAGAGAACAGTTAGTTGACTGACTTGGTCGACTAAGTTGATTCTGTTTCTCAAACTTTTCAGCCCACCATTCCTCCAATTTGAAACTTGGTCAACCAATATTCTTCCTTGTTTCACCATAGGCTTCCTCCTTGTTAGATAATTACAACTTATTATTTTTATTCCTCTTTTTCTTTTAATATACTTTTTGAGGAGTTAAATGATTAATTTCATATATTAATTTTCCTACACACTCAAGTAAAGATATTAGACACAAACGAATGGAAATGTTTTATTATCATCAAAAACTAATGGAGCCAACAACATGTAGAGCTTTTAATCAACTAGAAGAAGGAAGGCTTAGAACTTGTTTAAAATTAAAAGACACCAAGTGAGGAAAAGTAGAGATAAGTGGATAATGCAAGAGTATTTATTCTAATTCGGTCCCTTTGACCTACATCCACTACCTTGATCTCTCAATTAAGGATTTTCAACCCAACTTTACTATATCGATGGAATTAATAGCTTCCACCAAGCTTCTTACAAGGTGAGTTTCTAACCCAAGCTCTTATCCTTTACAATAAGCTTTAGAGTACTTCCCACACTCTAATTTCTCAAGAAAAAAAAAGAAAAAGAAGTACATTTGATCACCTTTATAGATCTAGAGAGATTACAATCAGGCTCAAACATTTTTTTCAAAAATAGGAGTGAATAACAAGTGTTTTTGGTGAATGTTCTTTGGCTTTTTGCTCAAAATGGCTTTTTTGTGCATTAATCATCTTTCTTTAACCGTTGAAGCTTTAATTTATACTTAGGGAGTCAGTTTTTACTGTGTAGGATAGATTCTAGCCGTTAGGAACAACTCTAATTCCATTCTAGTCGTTATTTTGTCTTTTAGTGTTTAAATTCAAATGGGCAAACAGAGTTCAACTAACTAGTTACTGGCAAGCTCTAATCGATTATAGCTTCTCTATCTTGCACTATCTTGCATCTATGTACACTATGTTAATCAATTAAATGAGACTCTAACCAATTAAGAGATCTCTGTCTTCAAAGTTCTTTTCTCAGCAAACTTCCTTTAATTGGTTAACTCACCCCTTAACTAATTGGAGCTTCACTTCCTTTAGCTTTAAATGATTAACACAAGCTCTAATTAGTTAAAAAATCATTGAATTTGAATTTCTCTAATTTGACTCCTTTCAATGGTCAACCTTTTTTCAAATTTAATTTTGACGCTTAAAGATATTGGGTCCTTGTGCTCTAACCAATCTACCTAACTCCTTAACCAATTAGCATGACTTTGTTCTTAGCCTCCAGCACCTCCTTAATCAGTTAAGCCAGGTGCTAACTGATTAAGGCTCCTCTGTCTTGATTTAACCTAAGGCCTAATTATGCCTTAATTGATTAAGGCTTCTTGTTAATCAGTTACTCAAGTAATGTCTTCATTAATCACTTTTTTCTTTCTTTCTTTAATAAATTAACTTTTCTTTAGATTTAGTAAGCATCTTGACTTGCCTTTAATTAACAAATTTGTTAAGGAAGTTAAATAATATCCTACACTTAGATAGTAGAATTAGACATTAATGAATAAGGAATGTTTTGTTATCATCAAAAAATATGGAGTCAGCAGATTGCACAGTCTCATGATAACAACCTATTGATCCATTTCTTCCAAGATAATCTTATTTGGTCAATCGCTCAGTGGTATGCATAGCTATATCAGAGCTATGTCAAAACCTGGAAAGATCTAGCAAGAGCTTTTTATAGCACAATATAACCATGTGGATGAATTGGCTTTGGATCAGTTGCCATTACAAACCATGGTGAAAAAACAAAGTGAGAGCTTCAAGAAGTATTCTCAAAGATGGAGAGACATGGTAGCGCAAGTCCAGCCACCTCTCACCTATAAAGAGATGATTGTGTTGTTCATCAACACACTCCGAGCTCCATTTTATGAGTGATTGATTGTCAATGCCACGAAAAACTTCGTAGACTCTATCTTATCCAGAGAGATAATAGAGGAAGCTATCAAAAATGGCAAAATTGAAAGGCATGAAGCTACCAGCTCAAGAAAAGGGAACACATCCAAGAAACAGGAAGGGAAATACAAGCAGTTGCATACAATGGCTAACAAACTCACAATTTCAATCCATGCCATCCATACCCTCCATATCAACCATTCTATCCAAATATGGGCAATATTGCTCAAAATCCATATGTCTACCAACTTGCCTCACAACTAGTGTTTCAGACAAATGTTCTCCCACAAGCTGTAGCACCAAGACCAATTTAATTATTTATATTTTACACATTCTAGTTTTTAATTTAATTTTATATTTCTATTACCAATATTTTGATTATTGATTAAATTTAACATATTAATTTTTAAAATTTTTAATCTTTATTCTTCTGTGTTTGATCTCCCAACAACAATTGACTAGTTTCGTCCCTAGAAGCACGGGTCTAACTCTAGTAAGTCATAATACTAATTTTTTTATTATATTTTATGAATTAAATTAAATAATAATTATTTTATTTTTTTCTTACTCTATTTTATTATCATAAAATAATTATTTTATTATATTTTACGGAACAAGCTTCCAATAAACATTTTAAATAGGTTTTGTTTTGTCCTTGCAAATGTCTGAATAATTAATTATGCTTTAACAATAAACAGCGTACTCTTTTATAATTACGCCCCTCATAACTCGGAAAGAGCAACGAAGCAACGCAGGACAAAGACACCAACGCTATCTATCTATCTGTTGTTGGGAGATCAATGCAAAAATGAATCTCCAAACTCAACCCTTGTCAACCCGCTTTCTCCTTCCACTCTTTCCTCCAAAACCCAAATCCCTTCCTCCAAAACAAACCCCATTTCCCAGAATCTCCTTGACGCTATGCTCGCTTTCCACTGTTTCAGACCCAACAACAACCCATGCCAACCACAAGCCATTTCCAGCCGAGGTTTCCAGGACCATCATGGAATTGTCTTGTATGGGGACCCTCTCCACGCTAGCCCAAGATGGCTGGCCCTTCGGCGTTGGTGTACGCTTTGCTGTGGATGCTGAGGGGACCCCTGTTTTGTGCTTGGATCAGGCTTCTAGGCAGCTCTCTGTTGATAAGCGGTCAACCCTCCATGTTCAGGTCAATTTTCTGTATCCACATATCTGTCAATTTATTTCATACAGGTAGCATTTGGTATTTTTTGTTTTACTTGGAGCAGCAAAAAGTGCTGAATTTGTAGTTTTGAAGAGTTCAAAGTTAAAAATGTAATGCGAATATTCTTGGAGGGACAGTGACATGTTTTACATGTATATTTGAAGTGATTAAATTGATAGAATTTACTTTCAATCAGTTAGAGCAGTGTGGATTGCGGACTCCTCAGTGCACGATACAGGGCAGTCTTGACAAATCAGCAGATGCAACGGTTTTGAGGGTAAGTTTTTTTTCTGTTTTGAAAGTTGACATTGCTTTATAACTTGCAGAGGACAACTTACCATATCTATGTGGCTGAAGTTTTTGGGACAGTATTCCGAGACTAATATTTGAGACATCAACCATCTTACATTGTTTCGTAATGGTAATGATAAGTCCAGTAATATTTTATGTTTTGGGGACAAATTGAGTAGATAGGATAGCTCGCTGCTTACAAGCTGCCACAACTTTCTCAAACACAAATGGATGCTTTATGATTACGTCTGCCTTGGCCCTTGTGTATGGTGTTGGTTTGTGTCGGATTCATAGCCGTACTTGATATTGACTTTTAATCAGGTGAACTTTAAATTTTTTAGAATCCAAATATTTCAAGTAGTTTATCAATTGTCCTGTGGTTTCTAGATTTGAATACAAATAACTTGAGCTGAAGCTGATTGGGTTTTCAAATGAAGAGCTTGTTTAGCCCAGAGCTTCTCTTTTTAAGTGTTGTCTAAGTAGAAAGGTTCCAGAAATGCTGTAAAGAAAAGTTAAGATGGCCGTTTTGTAAACTTGATCTGAAGCATTATAGGTTGTAATGTATTTGTGATAATGCTGTGAAGGACTAAGATTACTAAAAGTCTGTTGAAGTACTTTTGTAAATAAACTATTTGGCAAACATATTTGCAAAGGTGCTTCTAATTATTAAATAATTAAATAAAATAAAGGTCAAATTCAATAAAACCAAATCGTAAGTGTCAAAATGAAAGAAATATGCTAACTTACATATGTATCAAGAACAAAAGTAAAGCTAAGAATAAAAAAGATCTCAGTTGTGTGTCCGTGGATGCTGTAATCTTCCTCTCTTTAATTTTATGCCCTAAAACTTGCAATCTGAGCAATGCTTTGTGGTGAATGAAGTGTTCATTTCTCCTTTGGTGAAACTTGTAGTTACTATACCTAAGTGTTGACCACTTGGTTCATTTTTGGTTCAAGCAAGCTCCTCTTTGCAAAAATCATGTAAGCTTAACATAAACAGGAATAGTGAAAGAAATTTATGTTGAGGATAGAACTTGAGTGGAATTTCTATTTTCTTTTTTCGGCTACATGACTTCTTTTTTCTCTTGGTGTGTGTTTGAAAGCTATAAGACTTTCTTAAAGTTTAAGGTCCGATTGAGTTTTCTTGTTGCCCATTGTATTGAAAATTATTCTCAACTTTTTTTTTTCACTTTTTGGTATTGAATAAGTCCAAACATTTTGTATGCTTTTCCTATGAATTTTGGGTGATGGCTGAAATAATTATGGTTATGGCTGGTGGGTTAATAGATGAAAATGAGAGGTAAGTGATGGCAATCATCTTCCTCCCCCCGCCCCCTTGTTTTCTCTCTCTCTCTCTCTCTCTGAGAATTTGCTCTGAACCTAAATCAATTTTCTTATTTGGATTTAAACTGAATATTGCACCCTCTGCATGCCTCTTACAGGTGGGAGACTAACATTTGATGTGTTTCCTGTTTCTGCCTACATGGTGCTTAGCACTTATCTCTTTGCCCCTCTTCATCCCTCTTTGTTAGAATAGGGTCTGAGCCTAAATCAATTTTCTGTTTGAATTCTAAATTGAATATTTCTCCCTCAGCGGCTTCATTCAGTGTGGAAGAAGAGGTTTGGAGAAGTTGCAGATGAAGACAGTCTGTATATTGTTGATGCGGAAAGAGTACTTCAGATGGAAGACTTCAATGAGGTATACTGAGAATTTGCTGTCTTGTATGCTTTATGTGTAATAATTTGTAGCCTACTGACTTCTGTTAGAATGTTTTATTTTAATTAATCGGAATATACTTCATTGTATTAATTTTATAGTAAAAATGCTGCCTGTAACTCTTGCAGGATGGTGTATGGGTCACTTCATCAGCTTATAGAAATGCAAATCCTGATCCACTTCGGGACTTTGCTGAAGGGATTGTCAAAGAAATTAATACCAATAACATGGAAGATGTCCTCCGCTTTTGCAATATATATGTTGATTTGGACTTCCAGGTTCATATCCACCCATAATAAACTTTTTTCTAGATAATTTTCTACATCAGTGTTGAGTCCTGCTTATCTCGTATTTTGTATAAATCCACAAATCAGTTGCATTGCCATCCTTTTATTTTTCTCTAAAAATTGAGAGGGTGTATTTTGCTTAAAGTTTCATTATTATAGTTCCCTTAGGAAATCTAATTCCAAAGTTCTTTTCTTGCACTCCTTTTTACCTTTCTGTCAACTTTCTTATCCTATGTCTTTAAGTAATGTATGGCCTACACTATGTCAAATTAAACCAGTTGAATGCAAATGGAAAAGAAGTATGCTATGGCTCTTGGTTCTGTGAAAGAGTCATAGCAAAGTATATCCTGAACCTCAACTAATCTTGTCTTGAGATTTGTTAAGAGAGTTTATATTTGGTTACAGTCAGTGCGGTTAGGAAGGAATTTAAATATTGTGTCTTGAGTTTTATCTGCTGCCAAGAATTGGAGTATCATCTTTAACCAATAGTGGAAGACATTAGTTGAGCATCTGCATCATGATCTGTTATTAGTAGCTGTTATGCTGTTTTAAAATGACACTTACAGTTGTAAAACTGTTTAAGGTCTCCTTATGAATTTATAATTGTTTGGACAATGTTGGAAACTCTAGTATTTGCCTTACTCAATTTGTAATTGATCATAGTCTTCCGGTTTTGGATTTGTGTAAAGGTTGATGATAAATATGAGTTTGAGAGACATAATTTCACTTGCCTTACGTAATGCATCTTTACCTACAATGTCTCTTTTTTCTACAAATTTCATTTTGGCTTTGGTTTCTTCACCGAGATACATGCTGCAAAAGTTTATGATGTGTGATTTCACATGTTTATTATGTTCTTCTGAAAGACTAAAAGTCTGTTAGCTTGTAATAGCATGTTCTGGACAATGGAAAGCCACTATTTCACTGGGATTCATTACATCTTACAAGTCCCAATGACACTGAAGTTGCATGCTTGCCTATTACCTGGAATGTAGATTCAGATTTAATTTTGTCTAATACTTCTATGGGATTCCATATGGCATAGCAGGTATTGGAAGCAAAGATGATATGGGTCGATCGTCTTGGATTTGACGTACGTATTTACTCTCCTCAGAAAGGTGTATTTGATGTACGAATTCCTTTTCCCCAGGAAGTGACTGATGAGAAGGGTGCTAAGTCCTCATTTAATGGTATGTCTCAACTTGCTTGGGAGGTGGAGAAAAATTTCCATGGCCCTGACTTTGAGAAGGTGAAACAATTGAAGCAAATTACCTACAGTGGAGTGCAATAAACCGGTTCTCCTTATTTATTTCTTCCATTGCAAGTCATGTGTGTTTGGGTTTAGCCGATGGCCCTCCACTTTCCTCATCAAAACTTTAATTTATCCCAAGTTTTGTTTTTCTGAAAAGAAATTTATCCCATGTTGATCATTAAAGTTTTTGAAGCTTACCATAAAATGTTCATCTTAATAAATTCTATCCAAATAAATGACGGGAAAATAAGGTAATAGTCAGACGATTTTTTGCCTGCCTCGACCCAACATTGGGTTATTATTTTTAATATACTAGACCTGATATATATATTTATAATTCGCATTTGATTTAATCTGATCCGAGCATAGATCTTTTGATTGATTTTATTTAATATGATTTTCAGGAAAGATTTATTTGTAAATATAAGCGATATCTTAAATACATATAAATGCGTCATATTATTAAATCAATCCATTAATCAACATATTAAATAACAAATCTATTAATATAATAGTTATGATTCAGAAAAAAAGGGAAAACAAAAGAATAGATTATCATTGAAGAGAATAATAATCAGACAATATAAGAAAGGGAAAAAGCTGATTCAATTTTGTAAATAATATGAACATGATTTGTTTACACTAAGGTCGATCTTACTAAGTTAAATAAAAACATTTTCTTAAGAAAAAAAAATTGATTAAATAGCTTAACAGGTAAACAATATGAACAATATTAAGGCTAAATGAATGGCTCTTGGTTAAATAATTATTTGAAGTAAGTTTTAATGTGAGTACTACACAACCGTGACGGTCTGAATGATGAAGGAAGAAAGGTGAATGTGGATCTTCAATCGGTGAGACAATCAATCAAGGATTTGAGGAAATTGACAATATGAATTTGAAATTGAATAAGAATGAATGAATCAATCCGTTGGTTGATTCCTTCAAGAATGAAAATGAATCGTGTTTTGCACGATCAAATTCTAACCTAATATTCTAACACCACGTAAAAACAAAAAAAAAAATTCTATTACTTTTTCTAACTTAATTATATCTATATTCCCACTCATTTAATGTTAAATTATAATTTCCACCTTATCTAACTTGTTCAAGAATACAAATTACTTTTAAATATTTTACACAAAGAAATAATTATTGGGTTTTTCTATGTTTACAATAAATGATATAACTTGTTACCTTTATTCTTATACATTTAAGTTAAAATTTTAGAAAGACTAATTTTAACTTTACGGTGCATCTTACTTATTTATGTTAAATTATAATCAAGTTATGTTTATTCTTACCTTTCAATGCATTTAAAATGAAAGAAATAAAAAAAAAAATGGGAGAGCAAGTTGAGAGCTTTTTTGCAAGTAGATATGGAGGAGATGGAGCAGCAGCGAGGAATGGTCAACAAGGGTTTCAGGGCACTAGGTTTCGATAGTTTTCTGATATGGTAAGATGGAGAAGGTCTTTGCATACAGCTTTCTTAACAACCAATATTAACAAGAAGATTAAGTAGAAAAAACAAAAAAAAATAGAGGAAAATGTGAGAAATTGACCTTTTGATAAGGTGATTTCAGAAATAAATACTCATATAAAGTTATTTGTTTCTAGCCAAAAAGAAGCATGAGTAGACCAAAATGCCCTTAAAAACATCATTTCAAATTAGGGTTCCGATATCTCCCTTCCGTCAAAAAGAAAATAAAAATAAATAAATGCTTAGTTGTTTGAGCTCAGTTATCTTTCTCTTTCAACTCTCCGAACTATCTCAACTCTGCCAACTCTCTGTTGAGCACCATCATCATTAATTCTCTCAAGTTTCTTAACTAAATCAGCTCTATCAACTCTCTGTTGAGCACCATCGTCATCGGGCTGTGGTCTATCTCTCGGAATCTGGCCATATTGTCGTAAATTAACAGGCCCTATAACAAAGATGACATCAAGGTATGTTTTTGGGTTTATTGCTTCAACACATAAATTTCTGAAACATTTGGTGTAAATTAGAACATGAATTAGAAACATTGCCCAGAGTTGTTACACGCCATGCATCTATAACATGTGTTAGCGTTATTTTAGTGTGTCACGACATTGGTTATTTTAGAGCAATTCGTGTAATGAGTCAATAATTACACTAATTAGCGTGTCATACGCCATGGGTAATTTAGCCCAGTTCGTGTAAGGACACAATAATTATAGTCATTGGCGTGTCAGCGTTGGCGTGTTACCACATTTTATGTTATATGCATGACGTGTTATAACATTTTACGTTATATGCATGGCATGTTACCACAATTTACGTTATATGCATGGCGTGTTACAACATTTTACGTTATATGCATGGCGTGTTACCACATTTTACGTTATATGCATGGCGTGTTACCACAGTTTACGTTATATGCATGGCGTGTTACAACATGATTGACAAATTCTAGAGCACGGCATGTCATTTAATGTGTTAAATGATTGACAAATTATTGTTGATTTCAAAATTTCGGTGGGGTTCCAATTGTGCGACTTGTGATAAGACACGGTGGTTAATGGGTGGATGGCATTTACAAGGGTGGTGAGTCACGAATACGGGGGGTTAGGAGTGATTTGTCGTTTATGGGATTGATGTAGTTGGTTGAATATGTTGTTGAGGTAAACTCAAAAATTGACAAGATTGAGTTATATGCATTGATCAGTACACCCAGAGAGCTATCACGGCCAATTATCAAGGACGATGAGGATGTTGCATTAATTCTGCTAGAACAGAGGAATGTTCCGATTGTGTATGTTAGCATTAAGGGACGCCAAACAAATGTTATGTCACATGAAGAAGCTGAACAACATGGTAATCTCAATCAAAATGAGATATACAATGCTTCACATATACCACAGCATTTGGTCTGTAACCCACAACAATGGCAATTGACGTATGCAAAAGAGTTTGTGCAGCCCAGTAGACACACGACATTCACAGAACAGTTGGCTGCATAATTTCGATCAGGATGTGCATCGAACCAATTAGTTACTTGTGTCCAACAAATGCAACAATCGGGTGAAACTATACAGGGTGTAATGACATTTTCAAATGAGAATGCGACACTTGAGGACAACACTGCGACGTTGGAGGGTCACACTGCAACACTCGAGGATAATACTGCATCTGATGAGGGAAATGAGGATTTGTTCCCTGCTGATGAAGATAGATTTGATGACAATTCGGATGATGGGCCTGATGAATGGCATGATGAAAGTTCAAACAAGGACTGTCTTTATGACAGTGGCATTCCAATTTACAATAATGTTGAAGGCAAAACGGAACCTATTTTAGGTGTTGATGTAGGAGATGTTCAATGTGATGACCCCATATACAATAACCCCATCGTTGATGAGAACGGGATTCGTTCCCCTGGTACATTGCTCCATGACAGTTATCAGGAAAAGGGAAATGAAGGGATATCTAGTACGTAAGTAATTTCAAGTGCAAAAAGGTTCTCCTTCCAAACAATTACAACTGAGGAGTCAACATGTGCTGATGATCGCTTATACAAAAAAAGAGTATTTTCCTCGAAAGTCAAGTTAAAATGAGCTTTGAATATGTTGGCTCTAAAAGAGCAGTTTGGGATAAGAGTAAAAAGGTCATGTAAAGCTCATTATGAGATTGGTTGCAAGGACAAGGCATGCAAGTTCAGTGTGCGTGCAACGAAGTTACCCGAAGGAGGAGAATATTGGCAAGTTCAGACATTCCACAAAGTACACAAGTGTACTGTCGATAGTTTGCAAGGGCGATTTGCAACCACAAGTGCAAAGATAATTGGTGAACTTATGTCACACAAGCTTCAAGCTAATGATGTAGCATTGAGACCTAAAGACATAATTACTAAGATGAGGGTTCAGTGAGGATTGGAATGCCTATATGGTAAGGCCTGACAAGTGAAGGAGTATGTAGATAGGCTTGTTTTCGATCCTCCGGAGGAATCATTTTGACTACTACCCTCATATTTTTATATGTTGGAACAAGAAAATCCCAGCACAGTCACTACAGTGGCTACTAATGAGGCAGAAAGATTCAAATATTGTTTTTGGGCATACAGGGCTTGTATTCAGGGGTTTAGGGATGTAATACGTCCTACGGTTGCAATTGATGCGACACATCTGAAAGACAGGTTCAAAGGTGTTCTATTTGTCACTGTATGCAAAGATGCGAACGAGTGCGTATATTCAGTTACGTTTGGCATCGGCCATGTTGAGGATGAAGACTAATGGACGTGGTTTCTTAGCAAGCTGCGTGATGCGGTTAGTTGTCCTAAAAACACTATATTCATTTCTTATCAGCATCTCGACATTAAGAAAGCAATCCAAAATGCATACCCAGAAGCGCACCACAATTTATGCGGGTACCACTTGAAGAAAAACTTTGAAAACAAGTTCAAGAGCAACGACTTTTCTATGATTTTCACCCTTGCATGAGATTGCTATAAAGTTTTCGATTTCAACAGACATATGAACCAGCTCAAACAGATTCACGCGGGAGCCCATGCTGACTTTATGAGAATAGGCCCTAAGAGATGGGCACGTACCTGTTCACCAGCAAAGTGATACCAAATGATGACATCTAACATTGCGAAATGTGTTAGCTCATGCTTGAAGCATGCAAGACAAATGCCAATCACCGTTTTGATCGAGTTCATCAAAGACATGTTCCAGCGTTGGTTCCATGACGGGTACGAGGAGGCCGTCAAGGTGACCACGCCTCTCAGCCCTTGGGTTGCCAAGCAGTTGAGCAAATAGTTCAATGATGCACATTGCTTTGTGGTTAAACCTATCAATCGAGTGGAGTTCAAAGTTAAAGACAGGAAGATGGACGGACTTGTAAACCTGTCCATGAAGACGTGTTCATGTTGTGAGTTCCAAATAGATTTACTGCCATGCAACCATGCCATTGCAACAATAAGGTCAGAATATCTTTATTTCTTATTTAAACCCTAATTGACATATTATTTACATTATGCTTGAACATTGAGATCATTGTATTTTTCAGTAAATGCAAACGTGAAGCCATTGAATTCTACGCTGACTACTACAAGACAACAGTTTTGGTGGAGGGTTATGTGGGGTCAATTCACCCGGTAGGGCATCCTACTGAGTGGGACATCCTTCTCATGTGAAACAATTGTCATGTTGCCACCACCTTGGCAAGGCCAAACGAGAAAACTTAGGAGAAGAAGGATTCCATCGGCCGGTGAAGACAGTCGAGCACAGAGATGTTCGCAATGCAAGAGATACGGGCATAACAGACAGAATTACCCATCCCCATTTGCAATTCCATCCAAAAATCCGCCACCATCTCCAAGTCAATCGGTGCCTCCATGAGTGCGTAAACCGAAAGCATGTTCAAGTTGCAGATAAACCAATCACACACGCAACAACTGTCCAATACGAAGGACAATGTCTGAAAATGTAAGGTGTCTTGTGGATGAAGACAGCTTGTCGACCTAACTATATGTGTAACCCATGTGCAATACCTATGTCACAATTTGCTCTTGCAGTATCTTACATTCATTCATATTTGGATTTTGTGTTTGTTAGTTTCCTCTTGTAGATGAATCTTTATTTTTTTTATTAATTTTGTAAATATATTATTTGATTATTAATTTCATTTTGTCCATAGTTCTGAACATTAAGTAGACTTGCGAAGTCCCTATACTGTTATCCCCTTTCTCACATTTTATTATGACTTGTATTAAACAATTAATGATTTAATTTAATTCCTTTCTATTTCATTTGATTTAACCTTTTATGTTCTTACAATCAAATCTCTTACAATCTATAAAATTAATTCATCTAACTTTAGTAGCTTTCTAAATCCCAATATTCAATTTGTTTTTGTAATTTTTGAATTACAACGTTTATTTTATCTTATTAATACCAAGGAGTTTACTTCAAAGGATGCAAGTATAAAAAGAGGAAATTATGGACTAATTAAAAACATATCATATGAAATTTAAGATTAAAACACATGACTTGACCAAACAAATTTAAAAAATTTATGGATCATCCAATCAAATTTCATCTATGAATCATCATAATTATTTTTTATTAAATTAAAACATTTTAAAAATAAAATTGAAATATAACGTAAAAATTCCTCAAAATTATATTATTGTAAACTAATAAAAGAAATGCCACATGGCATTTTTTGATCATGTGGTTTGGGGGTTGAGATTACACTGTAATTGGTAGATGTCAATCACATCTTGTGGTGACACGCTGAGTGGAAACAGATAGTTGGTGTGACACGTTGAGTTCATGCAGATTTCGATGGTGACATGCTAACTTCTTGCAGTATTGTGGGGTGACACGGCACGCCCCATCTTGTGGTGACACACTGAGTGGAACTAGATACGTGGCGTGACATGCTGAGTGCATGCAGATTTCGGTGGTGACATGCTGACTTCTTGCAGTATTGTGGGGTGACACGACATGCCCCATCTTGTGGTGACACGTTGAGTGGAAGTAGATAGTTGGCGTGACACGCTGAGTACATGCAGATTTCGATGGTGACACNAGTTGGCGTGACACGCTGAGTACATGCAGATTTCGATGGTGACACGCTGACTTCTTGCAGTATTGTGGAGTGACACGGCACGCCCCATCTTGTGGTAACATGCTGAGTGGAACCAGATACTTGGCGTGACACGCTGAGTGCATGCAGATTTTGATGGTGACACGCTGACTTCTTGCAGTATTATGGAGTGACACTGCACGCCCCATCTTGTGGTAACACACTGAGTGGAACCATATACTTGGCGTGACACGCTTAGTGCATGCAGATTTCGGTGGTGACATGCTGACTTCTTGTAGTATTGTGAGGTGACACGGCACGCCCCATCTTGTGGTGACACGCTGAGTGGAACCAGCACTTGAGGTGACACGTTGACTTCTTCTAGTTTTTCAGGGGTGACACGCCACGTGGTTGCAGTATTAATTTCAAGGCACTATGTTTGAATTAAGAAAGAAAAAGTCATGTATAAAATGTACGAATATTAAAATTAATAAAATTAATTGTATATACAAAAAAAATGTACAAACAAGGGTCGATATGTTCAGGGTTCAATCTCACAACTTTTGGAAAAAATTTCTAGAGCGTATTGGCGACGCATATTTGCAATCATATTCTGCTTAACTCTAATCGATTCTGATTGCAAGATATCGTCAATGTACACTATCATGAACATACCGCAACTGACACTATCATCCTGTCAATGCACTTTAGCTTTTGGCAAATGAATGTCCAATGGCATTGACATCAAATCCCGTGCCTTTCGGCGTGTTTTGTTGAAATAACCGACTTAGTGGCAGATGATTAGCATAATTATCGTAAGGGGTGTCATATGAGCCGCTCGCACTCTGTTATCCTTAGCATCCGAAGTTCATGCGGAGTCCACCACCTTGATTGTCCACCTCACCAAGTCGATATTCGCTACCACCCAATACCCACCCACAAGGCAAGGCGCGAGGATGAAATCGACATCTTCCCATTTTTTACCGTATGTCGGCTTCTCACTCTCCACATATGCCCGCAACTTATATGGAATTTTCATAGTCGACCAGGCATCTTGTCACGACCCGGTACTCTCTTTGAGCCCGTGACAACCGCCGCAATGTCTTGATAGACATTCCTTACCCGGAATGCCAACTGAAACCTCTCAAGGCTATTCCTTACCCCTATAAGTAACAGTTATTAAATATCATGTTTTGAAAGAATATAGACTATTTTCAAATCAAAACGATCAAAAAGTAATTTCTACTACACAAGAGTATTTTGGCCATTTTACCCAAAACTTTTGAAACTTGTTAAAATATAATAAATAAATAAAAAAATATACATTTCATATCTAAAAATAAGTTTAATTATCTAAATCATCGATTTGAAGTGAAATGATGGCTAATCAAACTAAATAAAAATATTTCATTTTCTTATAAAACAATATTTATAGAATCTTGCATAAACAATTTTTGTAGCATAAGAGCAAAATAAATTCATACATACAGTGGCACACGCAGCCAGGTATACAAAATATTCTACAATGACATGTGGGCCCCAAAAAATTTGAAAACATACAAGACCGTAGACCTTCGATTTCTAAGGATGCAATTCCAAAAGCAACCCTCGACGAAATCGACTGTCTACAGACTATCCTGAGCTTAGAATGGGTAAAAAAAAAAAGGTGAGTTTTTATAAACCCAATGAGTAAGCAAATTTCATCTATAACATATAAAGCCAACTAAATGGAGATAGTTAAATCATCCCATCATAATATAATTCATAACATTCAAAACTCATTTCAATTCATATAAAACAATTACATTTCATCAAAAATAATTAGTAAGGCTTATGACTCTCTTAAAACTTGGCTTGTGCCAAAACTCGTACTGGGTGACACCTTGGCCCAAGCATCCAACCGAGTCCGCCAAGGATGTTAAAACGACATATACCCATAAAACATGTTTTCACGTTTAAAAACATAGTCGTTCCTTGGCGTTGACTGAGTTTCATTTTCACTTGGTGGTTCGACATGAAGTGAACTCTAAACTTTACCTTAGGAGATACCCTCCATGCCTCTCATACTAAGGTAAAATATAATGAGGTTTACCGTGCCCCTCTAATAGGCTGGTCCACAAAAACCCGCCCACTGCAGTAAGCTAAATACATAACCCACCAAATCAATAAAATTTCGACAGCATAACATGGCTAATATAGTACTATCCAACCTGTCAATGTAAGACAAAACAATTTATATAATTCACAAAACGACAATTTCAGCCATTCATGCTACCACAATTTCATAAGCCATCAATTCAAATCATGTATATATATATATAATACAAGTATACAGTCTCGACTTACTCAATTTCCAAAACTAGTATTCAATTTCAAAACAAGTTATAAATCTCATTTCGTTTAATCAACACTTCAATTATAAAACATAATAGTTTGCAATTTAAATTCATTTTTCTTTAAAACATAAAAACGAGTATAAACTGCTTTAGATAGTTAAGATGAAAGTCTGATTACCCACAATAACAGGAGTATGGAGTACTCCTATTCTTGATCCTCGTGTACGATATCCTTACCCTTACCAGAGGGCTCACTACCTATACACAATACACGGTACGTAATTCAATACATTGGTGTCAAATTGTTATAAAACTATTTCAGACTATATATGAATGCATAAAGTTGAATGAGAAATGTTCGGATAATCACTTAAAGACGGTGTTCTACGTAGGTTCAATTGTGATCAAAATGAATTTGTATTCGACCTAATTCAAACTATACACCATTGATTTAACCAAAACATCGGATTCAACTCCAAATATATTCATTACACTTCCAATAATCTAATACACCAAAGCATTACAATGAACTTGATTTTTGACTAACTTCACCATTTTCCAAAATTCATTCCGATTCCGAACTAACATACTAATCAATGTCTACACAGTCTTGTAAATCCATATATATATCATTAGGAATCAAATCGAAGTCCATTTACTATGATTTTCTCTTTTTCCATTAAGCCATTTTCTAAAGGAACTATATTTTTCAATAACCGGTTTCGATATCCAACACCATAATTCATCAATTCCTAGCTAAATAACATGAATTACAACCAAATCCATCATTAACATGCCCTATAGAAAATTCGGCCAAATGAGGGTGGTTGAAGAACATGTGATTTTCTTGCTTGTTTTTCCTTCCAAACATCACAAAATGACTAAAAACACTAGGATATTATGAAATCTAGCAAAATTCATCACCAAAACTTTTCTCTCTCTAGGTTTGGCCAGCAAAGGTTCCCTCTTGAAAACTTGAATTTTAGTCATGGAGAATGAAAAAGAATGCATGGGAAAGGTAGATCACAAGCTAAAATTAAAAATCTTACCTTTACTTGCTTGATTCCTTGAAATCCAACAATTTCTCTTGAATTTTTCCTTCCTAGGGTTTGTTCTTCTCTTTTTCTCTTTGTTCCCTTACTTGGCCGGCCATAAGAGTGAAATGGGAGAAGCTTAAGTCGGTTTATAAAGGAAAATCATAAAAATATTAAAGCTTGACACATGTCACCATTTGATTGGTCCATGATTAAAAACTTAACCATTAAGTAATTTCTCACCACCACATGTAATCCCATAATTATCCAAAGCATAAAGTGATAATAGGTGAAATTCATGAGCTTGACAAGTGTCATTGTGGTGTAAAATTTCAATTACGTCCTCATGAACATGTGAAATGATCGTTTTGCCCTTATACTCGAAAAATGTCAAAATTGAAATTTTTCACTCCACAATTTCAAATTATACTCCAAATAGTCAAACTTGGTCAAAAATCTCATCCAAAATTCCAATTTTGCTCTCGGGTGGCAAAATGACCATTTTGCCCCTACGTTATTAAAATTCCCGACTAAACTCCAAATCAATCCTCGAACTCCAAATCACTATATTAAGACATTTTAAGATTCAATAACTCTCAAATGCATCTTAAAATCTCTATTTGGACTAGTTCGAGGCTTTAATCAACTTAATTGTACCACTAGGTACAATACTGACTTTTAACGATTTTTTGAGGCATCTGCATACTTAGATGCAAACATGCTATCAAGTACATGACTGACATGGCAAGTATATCATAGAGATGGGCTTGACACATCTTCTGTTGGAAATGAGGTGTGTAGCATATAGATGGTGTCTTGTGAAGCATGTATACATTAGATTATACTTAATACAATCAAAAACTTAGTATTTTCATAATTTAAAAATTTTCAAATAAACTTATGAAGAATATCGTGTCAACCACGCATGCACGGGTAGTGTACAATTTTGACTTCAGCCCTGTCATCCGCTTACAAACTACGTTGAGGCATGCGTCTATATGTTCACTACTCATTTCTTCTTTAAGATCCTCTAATGTTGTGAAAAAGTCAGCCTCTTGATCCCCTAAGATCCCGATGTTACACCTGTATATGTAATAGAATGAGTTAGAAATGCCTTGGTGGATTAATGTTTCATTAAAAAATAGTATTTGCAATGTTATTTATGTGCTTATCTCACGCACTCGTCTTTCTTGAAAGCTTCATAGGCTTCGACCGTTGTGCTCTTAACATCCCCACGGCTCATTGAGGGGTCAATGTATGGGCTTGCCTTGTATTTGCTCGCCATTTTCACTAGTGCTCGTTCCGTTGGGTCTGAAATTTGTGATGCACAATAATGGACATCAGATGACTCTAGTGACGATAACCGTGAGCAGTTGGCTTCAGGAGTGCTTTGAGGAAGATGGTCCCCTCCTGCTGCTACCTAGACTAATGCTTCGACCTGAGGAAGAAGATGCTCTCCTTCAGCCACGATTGAGTAAAGGTTCCCTTCCCCTCCCACAGATGCATTGATAATTGAATCCGCCTCAAGAACAGGGTCTCCTTCAGAATCATGTGATTGAAGGGTCACATCCCCTACCACAACATCATCCAGATCAGCCTCAGGAATAGGGTCTCTAGTAGCACCAGCTACGTCATCGTGAATGTGCAAACTAGGTTCATCATGCTACCCATCATTAGCATCATCGTGGTCCTCACCAGCACCGTGAACAGCATCATCCGGATAGACCTCAAGAACAGGGACTCCGTCAGCACCAACTACGTCATCGTGAATGTGCAGACCAGGATCATCATGCTGCCCATCATCAACATCATCGTGGTCCTCACCAGCACCGTGAGATGAAGGACCGACCTACAGAATGAGACAAATGGGAAAATCCGTTAGCTCATATAATACCACAAACCATAAATCGAGAACAAATAATAGAACTACACCTACTAATGTAAACGACCAATATATGAGTAAATATAGAATAACGTACCTGTGATTTCAGGCTGTCTAGAATCCGAGCAACGACACAGTCCTCAAACGTCTGCATCGCTAGAGTCAACGACTGAATCAAAGCCTTCAACTCTGACATGTCTTTTTTATACCGGTGCATGATCCGTCGCACCTGACACTTCGTGACTACTCCGTCATTGACTCTTGTCTAATGGGTCAACGACAATAACATATATTACTATGTTATTCAATAATCATATATGAAATTGTTGAACATTACCTGTTACAACTTTAATATCCTTACTGGCTGCTCATTACCACTTTGCGGTTGAGTAGGACTTATCGTTGGTTAAGCAACTGTCGTCGCCTCCCTCAACTGCAATAACATAAATTACTGTGTTACTCGATAAACATATGTGAAAATATTGAACACAAACCGTTAGAACTGATCTTACCAACTGGTCGTTAGCATTGTCCGTTTGAGGAGGACCTCTCAATGGTTGAGGAATTATCATCGCATGGTCCAACTATAAACACAGATATGTTATTCGATAATCACATATGGAATTGTTGAACACAAACCATTATAACTGTCCTTACCGACTCATCGTTAACATTGTGAGTCTGAAGAGGACCTCTCGGTGGTTGTGAAACTGTTGTCGCATAGTCTAACTGCAAACACAAATATGTTATTCGATAATCACATATGAAATTATTGAAGACAAACTATTAGAACCGTCTTTACCGGCTCTTCACTACCATTGCCATGGTTGTCACTTTCCTCCATCAACTCGAGGACCGACAGCTCATCAATGACAGCAGCGGCGATGCCCCTCCACTTTATGGCACTAGTGGCTCTTTTGTGTTGCATGTTTCTCCTCTTTTCCCTCCCACCTAAGCCCCAGTCCGTCCAATCCTGCATGTTCCCTATTGGCACGTATTGGTGGCCCTCAGATAACGAGACATCGATGTCCACAAAATAATCCCGACTAGCCTCATCCGGGGTGGGCTCCAAAGTCTTCACTGCCCACAACTACAAAATAAGGATTCTAATTAAATTTTAGGAAAAATTATTATACAAATTCACAACAGAAATTAGTAGTTGTTCACTCATTTACTGAGATGACTCCAACATATCAATTGCCTTGTAGAAGTCTTTTGGCTTCTGGTTACAATGCCATCTGCACATGCATGGGTAGACGTTGTCCTTCAGAGCAGAGGGGGCAACTATCTTTCGCAAGGCCGAAATTGCCTTCATTCCTTAGAACTGTAAGTCAAATGTAACCATTATCAGACCATAAATGATAAACGATTGCAACCATAAATTATTATGTCAAAAGGAAAATGAAAAATGTTACGTGACTGTACCTGTATCACCCACGTAATCTGTAAATGATGTACCGTAAACGATCCTTCTACACGTTCAAGGAAAGCACTTCAAACCCGTTCAAAAGGTAGTCCAAGGTTAGCCTCCAAACATAGTGACCCCATGGGAAGACATTCCAAGCGTCAATTTCCTCCACCAATGACAAGAGCCAAGGCGTCACCCTTTTACGATAGTCTTGACCAAATAAAATATTATTCGCGATCAAGATGAGTGTCATCTCTGTCGCGTCTCCTGGTAGCTGAAAGTTACCTTCGTGGAGCATATCAAGCAACGCCTGCAGCTTAACGCTCTGCTGCCCGTCCCAGTATCGTGCATGAATTTCGTCCGTAACAACCTCGTATGGTCGTGTGAACACATCGGGCATTCGACCAAACTTCAGTCCGGTGATAAGGCAGAACTCCTGCTTTGATATGCGAGCCTTGCTTTTGCCAATGCAAAACCATAGCTCATGCTTCATTGAATCTGTCACATTGATTCAACGGATCATGATGTTATGCAGGAGACCAGCGGAGAAGTAGCCTTGCGGATATACGTCCAACAGCATTCCGAAGCACATACGCTTTACTGCATCGTACTCCTCTTTCTCTTTAAGAGTTTTGTTGATGTAATACAATTGTAACCACTTACAGTGGGTGGTAATATCGACATTGAACACCCACTTCTTCCTCGGCACAATAAGCAAACTATCAAGATCCTCATACTGTCTGGACTGCATCTGCAAAACATGGCACACATGCACGAGTGAGTTAACCCATAATGTGGTAATACGTCATGCATATAACGTAAAATGTGGTAACATGCCATGCATATAACGAAAAATGTGGTAACACGCCATGCATATAACGTAAACTGTGGTTACACGCCATGCATAAAACGTAAACTGATGTAAACTGTGGTAACATGCCATGCATATAACGTAAAATGTGGTAACACGCCATGCATATAACGTAAAATGTTATAACACGCCATGCATATCAAGTCAAATGTTGTAACACGCCAATCACTATAATTCCTGTGTCTTTACATGAACTGGCCTAAAATATCTGTGACGTGTGACACGTCAATCAGTGTAATTACTGACCCGTTACACGAACTGTCCTAAAATAACTAATGTCGTGACACGCTAAAAACCTCAAAAAGTAGTTTACCCATTACACGCCATATTTGTTGTATTTCAAAACTTTCGTACGACCCTAAAACTGGGAAGAAAACAGTTTAAACATAACAATTGAAAAAGATTAAAAAAACACAAACATATCACACAAACCCAGCAAACAATCAACGAACAGAAGAAAGTTTTAAAAGTTTTATTTTCAGATTGACTGACTGACTGACCTCTTCACTGATAATCAACATTGTTGTTATGGTATCGTCAAGCTTGCAAAGAAGAAAGTCGAGCACTCTGATATATTTGGGAATGAGGAAGAACACAGACGTTTGCGATTTCTGAAAAATATTTAATTAAAATGAAATGGCCTCACAATTTCCTCTATAAATATTCATTTATTGAATTCATTCAGTTGAAGTCCAATTGGTTTCCTCGTTATTTGCCCGCTTCTTTTTCCTTTTTCAAACTATGTCGTGTCACCCATCAATTACCATGCTGTCTCACACACTCTAAACCTTGCCATGTCACGGATCTCCATGGAGTCTGACAAACTCTAAACACTGACGTGTCACAGATTGCCTCCATGGCTTGTCACGAACTCTGAACGTTGGCGTGTCACAGATTCCCTCCATGGCGTGTCATGAACTCTGAACGCTGGCATGTCACAGATTCCCTCCATGGCGTGTCACCAACTCTAAACGCTAGCGTGTCACCAACTCTGAAAGTTGGCGTGTCACAGATTCCCCACATGGCGTGTCACGAACTCTGAACGTTGGCATGTCACAGATTCCCTCCATGGCATGTCACCAACTCTGAACTTTGGCGTGTCACAGTCATGTCACACATTCCAAACATGTCGTGTCACAAACTCTAAACCCTGCCATGTCACAGTCGTGTCACACATTCCCACCATGTCGTGTCACACATTCCCAACATGCCGTTTCACAAACAATAAATCCTACCCTGCCACACCCGTCTCACATATGGCCTACTATAGCACGACCATTTCCTACTTTGGATTCACATCTTTCTCCCTTCGATACACCACTGTATTAGGGATTTTTGATTTCCAAGCTTTCAATTCATCACGATCGATTCCTCTTTCGGTTTGATATTACTCTTCTCCTATTATCTGAATACCATGTCCAAAATCTTTGAAAAACCATCTCATACAACATTATTTTGTTTTGCACAACCTTCGTAAAAAAAAATGGATGTTTTGCACAAAATTAGATGTTCGCAAATTCTTTACATATTTATTTTTTCATTTTTTGCCTATTTGAGAGTGCGCATCAACGAAGATGGCTCATTAAGGGCATTTTTTGTCTCAAAATCTATTCTTATGGCTAAAAACGGTTAAAATTATCTAGAGGCTTATTTACAAAAATACGTTATTTTTAATGGCTAAAAAAAATTCCGCAAAAGAATAAATTAACAATCGAATTGAAAGAGGGAGAATCGTATTTGGTTTTGAATTAAGAATTTAAGATTTGATTAGTTAGTAAAAAAAGTTTGTTGTAATGATTAAAATTTGTTATTTTGTGTTTAAGGTTAATGGGCTATTTTTTGCAAGCAAAGATTGAATATTCGACATGAGAGAGAATCAAATAAAGAAAAAATAATCAAAAAAGGAAATTGGCGACACATATTGAAATTTTAACATCTTACTCCAAAAAATATGGTGCAATTTGACCTATTCGTATAAAAATTGACCTTTATAGCTCCAAGTTTGTTTTATCTTTCACTTCCATTTTTTTATTTAGTATTTATTATCTTTATTTGTTGTGAGTTGTAAGAAGTTTGGTTATATGTTGTGAGTTGCAAGAAGTTTGATTTTAAATTGTCACGCTTGCATTGTTAAAAAAAAATAAAAGCTTTACATACAACTGGAGTGGTGCCCCACTTTGCATAGGTATCTTTTTTTGTATAAAAAGTAATTTTAAATTACATAATATTATAAATAAAAATAATAATAGTAAAAAAATAATCAAAATTTAAAAATATTATAAATAATAGTAAAAATAATAAATTAAATATAATTATTTTAAAATATCAAGATTTAAAAATATTTTCTCATGTCTTATCAAGCAAAATTTTTNTAAATAATAGTAAAAATAATAAATTAAATATAATTATTTTAAAATATCAAGATTTAAAAATATTTTCTCATGTCTTACTAAGCAAAATTTTTTATTAAATAATTTTTTTGAAAATATTTGATTTTTTATATCTTAATACATGTTAATATTAATATAATCATATTTTATTAATTACATGATTCTAATAGTAAAATAAAATTAAAATTGAGAAAATGTAATTTATTGAAAGTAATTATTCATAAGCTGCTTAATTTATGTAATAAAATTGTTAAAAAAAATGAATATTTTTTAAAAGTCAAAATAAAATGAAAATTACTTATGTTTATTAAAATTTTCTTAAGTTTAATGATGAAATTTTGTAAATATCTTCAATTTTAAATACTACATTTTTATCTTATGCCTTTAATTATTTAAAATTAATCCACTTTGTGAAAATAATTTTAGGATTCCCAATAATTTTGGTAAGTCATTATTAACTTTATTCAACTAATTTTTTCATTTTTATTATTAATAAAAAAATTGTTTCGTTTTATATTCTTATTAAAAGTAATTTCATAAATTTAATTCATACTTAAAAAAGAAATTACAAAAATAAAATAAATCGGTTAAGCCTAAAGCTGAACCGGGTTGGATTTGAGTGAATCCGACCCGCGTCTGCGTTTCCCTTCTTTTTTATCTATAAAACGACGTGGTTTTGGTATTCCTATAAAGTCTTAACCTAACCCTTCTTTTTCTCCCACTGACCCCAGCAGTCAACCCGTTCGTCTAAACCCTTACTGGGTTCCCGACGACGTCGCCTTCGCCGGCCTAGGCCTTTCAGGCAGCGGCTTCTTCTTTCTTTCCCTTTACTTTTTTCTTCTTTTCTTCTCTTCCCCTTCCTTCTGCCACCGTTCTTCTTCTCGGAGTGCAAGGTCTCCTTCACTCTAAAAACTGTATAAAAACCTCGAAATCTATCCTATCCGTATCACCCACCTCTCTCTCTCAAAAAAAGAAAACATATTTGTCTTTCTCTCTAATAATCCATTGAATCAGGTAATTTTAAATCAATAATTCTCATTTAATTTTAGTTTTGTTTGTATTCTTTATGCATTCATGTTTCTTTCTTCTGCAATAAGTGATCTGAAGATTAAATAATCTTTGCTAAATTAAATCTGGAATTGATTTATTTTGTTGGTTTTTTTGGAGTGGTTTTTACTTTGCTTCCTTGCAAAGATTTTATGAAGGGGATTGCTGCATCGTAAGACTCAATTGAATCAAAGCCAGAGCGCGCATTGGTTTTAGTTAGCATATATGGGTTCTAAATCAGTTTGATTATAGATTATGTTCCTGCTTCTAGTGAGGCTTTAGCAGAATTATTAGTTACCATCCGCACTGGTCTAAGCGAAGCTGTTGCCTATATTATGGTATTTGGATGTTTTAACTCTCTGTCATTTGTGTGTGCGCACATCTGCAAAATGCGTCAGTGCCTGTATGCGCCTGTCATATCTGTGTCTGTGTACATGCCTGCTTTTATATGGGAATAAATGTTGTGTTAATTTAGAGAGTTAATGTTATTTTTCTTTAATATTTACTTCAAAGGTCCCAACATGGAGCCCACTTGTGATGAAGGCTGAGCCAACTGCTGCACTAGTTGCTGCATATCAGTTTGGGATGTCTGTTCGTTTGATGAGAAATATTTGCTTCTGGAAGGAAATCCTGGCATTGCCAGTTTTAGAGAAGCTTGCTCTTGATGACCTTTTGTATGGTAAAATTTTGCCTCATGTTCGTAATATTACTTCAGATGTTCAATATGCTGTCAAAAGAACAGAACGCATTGTAGCTTCTCTATCAGGGTGTGGGCAGGCACAAATGCCACACAAGATTCCAGGTATTAATAATGTCTGTTTGAGAGGACACCCTAGTTGTTAATAATGGATAATCTAGTTAATCAGGTTGCATTAAGTCTCCTTAATCACTTTATCTTCACCTGCTGTAATCACTATGGTGCATCTGTTTGCCTATTGAACTAAGTAAATTTGAGCAAGCATGGTCCAATTACACTTGGCACTGCCGTATAATCTACAAAATTTGATTAAATGTCTCACATCCCGGCCCTGCAAACCCCTTCCCCCTCCCAACCGTGGATTATTGTTTATTTCATCTGTGTTTTCTTCTTTCTCCTTGTCTTGTGCTACAAACATTTTTTTACTCATCTTTTCAAAACTATGTACACCTCTTGAAATATACACATGCACACACACACTCTCAGAAGTTATACATGTACAATTCGTAACATAAAATGCAGCAGTTTTCCTTTGCTTTCACTTTTTAAGGGACATATACTGCAAGTGTACTGGTTTGATAAGTTTTGACTTAATTAAAAATGACGTCTTTTCACTCTGAGTCTGAATCTTCCCCCCTGCTTCTGTCTCATGATTATTTGTTTTAAAGAAACCTGTGCAGTCACAAGTTGCAGCCGCTGGTGGATTGTGTGTTGTTGTTAGGAAAAACATTGGAGAGAAGGCTTGCATATGGTGTGACTGAAAGTGAGACTGGTGGACTAGCTCGTCGGTTGAAGAAAATGTTGGTTGAGCGCAATGAGTATGACAGTGCTAGGGATATAGCAAGGAGGTTCCATCTGAAGGAAGCATTTTGAATTATGCTATGAAGCGTGTGATATGATTAACCTGACTGAGTGAAGCTAGTTACAGGTGTCCATGAATTGAAGGTATTGGGTATACTTGAATAATACGGCAAGAGATCACCATTGCAAATTTAAATTTGGAGGGTAGCCTTCGAGAGCATAGGTTGGGCTGTAACTAGGATGCTCTCTCTATGGACTCTAGTTCTTTTCCCTCCCCACTTTTAACTTCTAATTCCCTCTTTTTCCATTATAACCATTTATCTTAGACCTCTGATGTTAAGTTGGAAGTCTGTGCTCTCTCATATTTTCGATAGTCTTCTAAGTTCTAACTGAAAGCTCTTTTGAGTTCTTTGAAAAACCTTGTAAAATTTTGGGATGCAATATAATTCTTTTGCTAGTGTTTCTGGTCCATTTTTTGTTGCCACTTATAAAGCATTTTTTTTCTTGTTCTGCTGCTAATAGCGTATGAGATAGGAATAGGATCTTTCCTTCGGATTCCACTTACAAAAAGGATACTAGTTTTATACGCTAAGAGGCTTTCTGTATATTCAAGTGACATTTCTTTTTAGGTTCTGTTTCTAGTTAAATTGTTGTTAATAGCTACAGGAAATGCTAGATTTTTTAATGCATCTTCACTTTACTCTCATGCGGAAGATGATACTTGTTTTGTAGTTTATTGTTCAGTCTCATTTTTCTTCGAAATGATGCACTCTGCTCAGATGCTGCTCAAAGCAAATCATGTAAGTTTGTTTGTTTTTTGATAGCTCGTGTAAATTTGTTCATATTCAAAACCTCAAAAAGTCTCGAACTGTACCTTTTTAACCAACAGCTGCCTTTTACCCTAGTGGTTAGAACTTGGAATATCATCTTGGAAGTCTCAAGTTTGGTGTTAGGGACAGGCAGGATGGGATTTATGGGTATGATGTATCCCCCTTAATCCACGGCGCGGACTTTGACATGGGTTTGAGTCAATGATTCGATGATTGGAAAACTTACTTTTCTCGATCTTGATTATGGTAGAAAGTTGGACCAGGATGTATGGTCTATTATGGTATTAGACAATTCACAGTGATGTCATAGAGCTATGCATAATGCCATCAATTAAACCCTGAGCCTAAATCTGAGTAGGTTTCTGAATTGGTGGAGACTGATTCAGTAGTTATGGTTGGTCCCGGTCTCTGAATTGGTGGAGACTGATTCAGTAGTTATGGTTGGTCCCGGTCTGCAAACAATGAAGCACCTTCGGTAAAATGCTGTTAACCAATTGGTTTGGGACAGTTCTGTCGTTTGAATGTCCAACTATCCCTCCAAATTTGGAAAATCTGATGAGTTTGGCAGCTAATGAAGAGAATGAAATCTAAATGGCATGTAAACTGAAAATTATCACCTAATGGTTTAAGAAAACTTGTAGTGCAAAGGTTGCTATTTTGTCCGCACCACAATAATGTGTGCAAAAAGAAATTCCTGTTCGTTTTGATTCATTGAATTTCTCAGTTTTGATTTTATTGCATAAAAAGTTTATATTCTAATATATAGTAGATGTGGAATTCATGGTTATCCCTTTGAGATATTAAGGTCCATTGTCATCGCTAGGATTCAAAAGGCTTACGTTTTTGTCCATCTTACATTGTGTGAACACTTAAAAACTTAATTTGTATTTTAATGTATAGTCGATGTGGGATTCACAACTTCGCATTATAACTGTGACACAACATTGCAATTCTAACATTTCTAACAAATTTTGAAAGTTTGAGAGGTGCTAAGACATTGTTGGCTGTGAAGTTTGGTAGCTACTTCTCATTAGTGCCTCGGGACAGCGACTGTCAAATGAAGAATATACAAGGTCGGAGGCATTTCAAAACAAAAAAAAAAAAGAAAAAAAAAGCAAGGTCAGAGGCCTAAGGCTGTTAAATGTCGTTACTTGTTTGGTTTACTTCGTTCCGTCAGCTCATCTAAGTTCTTACCTAACTTCCACCATATATCAAGTAAAACAGAACAAAACCGCAATCAATCCAAGCAAGAAACCTCACCTTTTAAGGCAAAAGGAACCGCCAAGCAACATCGATTTCTTGCTTTAGAATCTAATTTCAGAGCATAAGACATGAGTTCGATGAAATTCCTTAAACTCTCTTGCCGAACAAACAGTAACAAGACTTTCTGGAAAAAGGTGGCGGATATCAGATGTCAGTAAATATTTAAATTTTTGAACTGCCTCATCAACCACCATTGTCAACTGTAAATGGCCTACCCTTTTTCAAATGTTACGATGGATAGCAGTCATCCATATGGCATTCCAACAACATGAATTCAACAAGGTAAACAGGGAGGAAGAAAGGGTGAATTTAATCTTATATTTGATGAAAACATACGGAGCCCTGCTGTTACACAGCTGTAAGTGTCAAGCGAAATTGGTTGGTTTCTGTATTTCTCTGTTTACCGGTGAAATGTGAGTCTATGGTGCTCCGGTATTTTATCTGCCATGGCTGAAAGAGGGTGTTAAGCATGTTTTCCAAGCTTTTCGCCGTATATTTTACAGTTCTAGAAGTAGTATCACTGTGCTCGACTAGAAGGCTATGTTTCTGCAAGTAACTTCTATAAGCAGGCACCAAAGCCTGCACTACAAGCTGGTGCATCTTCTGTCTCAAGCTTTCGTCGAAGATGACCCAATTGGACTGCTTGTTGTACATATCATCAACGGCTTCATTGAATGCCTTCAGCCTCTTGGGCAAATCAGATGAAACTGGATTATCCTGGCTTAGACAAGTAAGAAGTTTCCCCCAGCTCTCTCTCAAGTAGAGAGCTGAATAGTATTCCTTGTACTGTCCATGAGCACTTAGCCAAGAATCTCCCATCAGATTCCCTAGCTCTGTGCCTTTCAGGCTGTGGAAATGAGAATGATTATTCAACATGAATATGTAGGACAATGGCCTTTGGTCATACGCTTTTGACCAAGCATCCAAGTTAACCGCGATTTCTCTTACTATGCTGTAAATCTGGTTGGTAACAAGTCCCTCTTCATATTTTTCATGTTTCCAACCGTGACAGATTTTCAGTACTTGGGTCAAGACTGGTCTGTATTTGTCGTCGAGCAACTGATTACAGTAGCCAGTCACGAAGCTTACCAGCCTTGGAATGCCTCCATCTTTAGGGGGATAACTTTGTCTTTCCAGCTCCACCTGTACTGGAAGTTCCCAGAAAATCTCGCTGGCGCCATTAACAACTTTCGTGACCAGATCGCTTGTCATGGTTTTGATTTCAACACAAGTTTCCCCTCCAAAAAGCTTGTTGAAATCCATTCTCAAATTTTCTAGAACTGAGAAAATGCGTAACAAATTCAAGAGTTTGATAGGACAGTTCTTACTCTCAGCAATGCTCATTCCAAACTGGAGGAAAGAAAGAATTCCAGACTGGGCTGCAATCTTCGCATAGCAGTCCATCCAAACGCCTGATGCAGTACTTCCAAAGACTTCCTTGCAGAGCCTGTGCTCATGCTCCAGCACATGCTTCACAATGAACTCCATATGCTTGCTCCACTCTTCTATGCACCTTTCCATATCCTGGACGTCATCAAAATCTGTGATTGCCTTCTCAAGGTACGCCAAATCAAGAGCTTGCAGACTTTTTCTAGTATTCAGACTCCGAACTTCAACAAATATGGACATGCACTTCTCAAGCCTGTTACTGGCATTCAGTCTCTCAACAATCGCCTGTAACTTCTGAAGTATAGGCACCGGAAAAGGTGTTGCTGCATCACAGGCTTGCTTTGCTGTTAGACAGGCTAAAGCAAGTGGAACACTATTATCTGCCAAAATCTGCTTGAATGAAATTTCCAGCTTGTCAAATGCACCAGAGAGACAAGCATGTTCCCCGGTTGCTTGCAACTCTTGTAAAATTGTTAATGATCGTCTAAGGTTCACGATGTACTTACCATTGGCAACAGAATTATCTTCCAGGAATTCCATAACTCCTTCTAACCATTGGATTGCCAGGTTGCAGTTGCCTGTGAGAAATTTTAGTGCTCCTTCAAGCTGTCTAATGGTTGAAAGGTAAGAGGATAGATCAGAAAATGGGCCTGAGAACAGCGACTTCTCAAGCTCGCGAATGGAATTGAAGATCTTCAGAACTGCTACAGCAGGGCCAAGAGCAAGGCTGACATGATCTCTAATAGCAGCAAATGTGCAATTCTTGGAAGAGCTAGGCCGAATAGCAGCTTCCAAAAATGCCAACTTTCTGTCTATCTCCACTAATCTTGGTCCAGTTTTGTCCAAGGCCAAGGCAAGAGCTCTTGAATTCTCCAAGCTAGTTTCCAATAACTTCCTACTAGCCAAAAGATTGTCAAAGCTCTCCACCTCAGCCATGGTCCAAACAAGTCCTAATCTCAGGATTCCCGAGGGCCAACACAACACTATTTCCACTTTTTATAGGTTCAAAACACAATGCTGAAAAGTCGTGAATTAATTGATTCCCATGGTTTCTTCTGTATCACTCATTTACTTTTTTTCTCACCCAACTAATGAGAGCTAAACCAAACCTCACTTGCAAAACAAATATCTGAATGGGAAACTTCAACTACCATACCTCAACATTTCTTGGTACATAAAGAAAGAAAGAAAGAAACCCAACTTGGAAGTTTAAAAGAGTATTCTGATTTTTGTAAGGAAGCTGCTGTCTTCACATTTCAATTTCAAAAGCCTTCACTCAACCGTCCCCATCCACCACGAGGAGTTGTTCACAAGCACCTTACGTGGGTAAATAAACCTCCACGGTGTGAAACCTCAATTCGCGTTCATTAGGTCCAAGTACTGTTATTTAAGCATTTAATTTAACAATAAATGTATCTATCCTTCTTCAAAGAACTATACTTCGATCCCACTTTTTAAACCACCATTTGATAAAAGTTTAAGTCAGACGAGATTTTTTTTCTTTTAACATAATACTTGAAAAAGTTTTTAAACTATTTAAAAATACTCAAATAAGTCCTCATTTTTCTATTTCGTTCAATCAAATCTTTATGTTTTAATTTTCGATCAAATTAGCTTTTATTACTAACCTCTGATTAGTTGTGATTAGTCAATATACCACTTACCATATTATGTTCACATAATGTTGACGTAATATTGATATGGAATGTAAAAATATCTAATAGTTATGTCATCATACCACATTATCATCTATTGTGACATGTTAGTATATTTCGTCAACATCACATGTAAGGGCGGAGCCTCCCTATGTGATGGGTAGACCTGATAATTCGTGTTTTCGTGTCTTAAACGTGTCAGACACGTTTAGAGACGAAATACGTTAAGGCTAAATACGAACACGACACGTTTAATATTCATGTCTTAAATTTAAAACACGTACACGTATACGTTTAATACACGTGTAACACGACACGACACGATTAACATGTTTTACACGTTTATTAAACGTGTCAATATACGACACGACACGATTAATAACACGTTTAACACGATTAAATAAAAATATTTATAATTAAATATAATTTTATTATTTAAATTTAAAATCTATAATTATAAAAATAATTATAACAAAATAACAATAATAATAACATTAAATATAATAAAATTTAATATAAATAACATACATAAAATTCAGTATCATATATAAGGTTAAAATACACATCAAATAATTATTAAAAATTATTTATATAAGGTTAAAATAGTCTTTAACTATTAATGTTTAATAGGTTAATTAACGTGTCATGTATACACGTTTAAACACGTATACACGTTTAAACACGATAACACGATTAAGTAAACGTGTTTTAAACATGTTTGTCGTGTCTTACACATTAAGACAGGAAATTTTTGTGTTTTAACGTGTCAAACACGATTAGACACGAAACATGTTAAGAGTAAACCCAAAACATATTTAACCAGTGCCTTCTCGTGTCGTGTCCAAAATTACCAAGTCTAGTAATGGGGGGCTAAGGCTCCCCCAAAACTTTTAAAATTTTTTTCATATCATATAAAAATTTTTAAATATTTTTGTTATTCTATTATTAACTCCCTCAAAATAATGTTTTATTTAGTAATTAATATAAATAAAAAATAATAAAATGATTTCTCTTATCTCACTCAACTTTGCATTTTTTAATTTATATTTATATTTTTATTTTTATTTGTTTATTTTTTTAGTTCTATTCTATTTGTTCATATATTATAAGTTTCTATAAATATTCTGTTCTAAATTTCTACGAACCATTAACCATATATTTTTTTTTTTGTTATATAATATGGGTATCTATTTTTTACTTGCCAAATTCTTCTTTTTTATGTTACATAAATTTTATCTTTTATGATTTTAATCTTTAAAAATTAATAAATTATTATATAGTTCTCAAATATAAGTTGTAGTGTTATATTGTTACTTAAAATTTCATCAACGTATCATTTTTTTATTAATCCTGATTATGTAAAAAGAAATTAACTTGAGTATATTTTTTATATGTTTTACGTTTTATGTTTAGTTTAAATGAAATTATCTTGAATATATAGTATTTAAATAATTCTGATTATATAAGAAAAAATCAATAATTTTATGTATTATTTTTAACTATTCATATTTTCCAATTATAGTTTTATATTTAGTTTCATATTTCTATTATCAATATTTTTATTGTTTATTGAATTTAATATATTAGTTTTTTAAAAATTTTAACTTTTATTCAACTATATTTGACCTCCTCAATAAAATTAGGCTAACTCCGTCCTTGATCACGTGATATAAAATAACAGGTAGTATTTTAACTAATAATTAATCAGTCATTAATTATAAAAATTTATTTAACTTAAAATAAAAATACAATAAGAGTTTAACTGAATTCAATAAAAAAATAAAAATTTAAATTTTCTCAAATAATTAAAGAGTCGATGGTCCGCAGACTTGCCTGTCCTTTGAAGTGGATATAGACTTCAAACACCGCCGGATTTGGACAAAAAGTTTAGGCCCAATAATTAATTCAAGACAGACTTCGGCTAAGATTTTAAAGCTCAAGCTTAACTAAATCCCATCCAAATTAATTAGTTTATTGTTATTTACATATAAAAAATAATTAAAATATTCACTAAATTTTTTACCAAATGTCAATATTTACATTATCATCACCAAAAATAATTTTTTTAAAAAAAATTCCTTGATTGGAAGTCAAGTCAAAGAAGTATATTGTTGTACAAGTCTTGCCTAAAATAAAGCCTTGTGTATGATCCGAAACGGTTATATGTTTTTGTTTTTGTTTTTGCTAAACCACACGCAAATTAAGGTTTACTTAAGTGGTTTTTATTCTAAATCAGAATTTCACAAAAAAAAGTAATTTAATATAAATTAAAATTCTATAGACTAATTAATTAAAATAAAAAAAATATAATAAAAATTGATTATTAATGACTTTATAAAAATAATAGATGATAATATTCATTTTCGTCAATTAAAAGGTTTATTAACATTGTTACTTTTATATCTATTATAGATTATAATCAAATAAAAAATTCATTATTGTATTATATCTTGTGTATTATATATTTTTTTTGAATGGCTATTATGTGTATTATATAGGAAAAAAATATATATTAAACATATATATATATATATTAATTTATTGTAATAGTAAGAGCATTTATGGGTTAGTTTGTATGCATTTGACTTTTACAGAGAAGAAAAAAAAAATCCTGATCGTCAAATCAGCGGAGGACCCACGACGACTGTAATGGGGCAATTGCTCCTTTAGATCCTATTCATCTTTTCATTATATTATGAAAGTAGTTTTTCTTTTTTATATATTATGGAGAAAATTTAAAATAGCTTGCACCATTCTAAATCGGATTATGCCTACACGGTATGCAAATAAACATGTAACAATACTATAAGGAGAAACATCAAAATTATGTAATCATAAATTTAAATTGCAATATGGGTGGCTATCCAATCGATGCACTGATTGGCTTCACGATAAATAGTTAATCTTTTGTATTTTATCATCTAAGACTTTTTCCTTTTTTTGGGTAAATGATAAACACGAGACTTTATGGTATCATATTTTTAAAAAAAAATTTGAATTATTTAGAAAACTTTAAATAATTTTTTATTTTTTTATTATTTTTAATCAAATTCTTATATTTTTATTTTGAATCAAATAAACTCTTGTGTTTAATAGTTGATTAACTATTGTTAGTCAAAATATGATTTATTATTCTATATCACGTGACTTGCATATAATATTTTAACATTTCATAATAGATGATGAAATGGTATGTTAATATTGCATAATGACATGATCATGTGATAATTTTACTTTTCATATCAATGTCACATGGATATAAAAGGGCAAGTGGCATTTTATGTAATAACAATTAGTAAACCATTAATCATAAGAGTATATTTATTCTAAAATAAACTACTTGGGTTTAATTAAACGCAATCGAAAAATAAAAATTTATTTAATTTTTTTTAAGATAATTCAAATTTTTTTTAAGATATCTTGCCGATAAAAATACTGCATATTTACACTTGATTTTCCCTTATCCTCATGGTCTTTGTGAGCATATTGCAAAGGTAACACTAGGGTGGGCATGTTTTCTCACCAAAAAAGCAACAACATGTAGAAAAATTGAAAAGAAAATTAACATAAAGAATAGAATTATACTTGGAATATTCCTATTTGCAGCAATTTGAATAGGAAACAACAAACAAAAGCAACCTGGACTAGGAAAATCAATGTAACTAATTAGGTAAAGTCAAATTTGTCTTTCCTCAACTTCAATTCCCTTTGATTGTTTTTGGTTTTTTGTCTTTTTTTTCCTCTAAAAGTTAATATAAAAGTACACGTAATATATATATGAAGTAATATCACAATTAATTTAAAATGAAAAAATAATTAAAATATAACACTAAGTGTAACGTAGATTTACATAAAAGTAATATAATGTAAATTGTGGTGTGAAAAAAATTACATATTTTTATTTATAATCTTCCAAAAATTTTATTTGCTTTTGTATGATCTTTTGGATTTTCGGAAGCGAACAAATAATAAAAACACCAATTAAAAGGAGCTTTTATTGTTCATAAACCAACATTTACCATATCCAAAAAGTAAATAATAAATTTTAGAAACACCAAATTTAGTCTATAAAAAGTATTAGGTATTTAAAAATTGAATAATGATTAGGTGTTGAAAGAAAGATACATAATCTCAAAAACAAAATGCATTTAGAAAAGAGTACAAAACCATTCCAAAACCTTTAAAAAATTTTAAAAAAATAAAGGTATAATATTTTTTAAAAAAAAACTTTAAAGTATTCAAAAAATTTTAAATAAAATTTTATTTTTCTATTACGGCCAATCAAGTCATTGTACTTTTATTTATGATCAAATAATCTCTTATGATTAATAGATAACTAGCTATCATTAATCAAAACATCACTTGTCATCTTTATTTTTATGTTACGTAACGTTGTGGTGAATGATGAAAATGTTGAGTGGATATGTTATTATGTTGCATCAACACATTAAATCATTATTCATTATTTTCTTATACTTTTCTCATTTCAATATATATATATATATATGTATATACAGTGAAATCTCTATAAATTAATACACTTTGGATTATGGAAATTTATTAATTAATCATAATATTATTTTATCAATAAATTAATGATTTATTAATTTATTAATATTATTTTATCAGTATTTTCTTTATTTATTTTTTTCAAAACATTGAACTTAATACATGTATGGTGCATTATGATTATACAAATATTATTTAATTATCAATTACGAATTATCATTATTCTATATATTTATTTAACTAAAACAAGTTTCTGAATGTAATTAGTCTTATTAAATAGAAGTCATGAATTTATCTATTTTTACAACAAACTAAAATCACATTCGATGTATACTTAAATAATATACTCATGAACATTAAATTAAGTAAAAACATTTACAAAAGTACAGTATCACAAAAAGGATAGATAAAATGTGTAACGCAATGTGCGAATACAACATAGAAAATCCACATTACACTCAAAACTAATTACAACAGTGGGTGTCAAAAAGTTTAACTTGCAAATGAGCCAAGTAATAATATCAAATACCATTCTCTTACAATAAGAGAATATTACAGCAGAGTTTCTTAATACATTAAGAAAAGTTAGAGATGAGGTTTAAAGAGATATTAATTTTAAGAAAAAAAAAGTAACAATTAAGTTATATTTTAAAAAAAGCTCCTAATTGAGTCAAGTGTACATATAATTTTAATGTATAAAAAAATTATTAATTTATATATCAAGTGAGATCTATGTGTTTTTTAAAAATATATTATTTTATAAATTTAATAAATTATCAATTTACTATGTTGGTTTTAAGTCGGGATCAATAAAAAATATTATTTAATTAAAATTATTAATTTATTAAGATTTTATTGTATGTTAAAGATGTTGCTGACTTAGATTCTCGTAAATAGAAACATAAAAATCAGTTGGAAATTTAGAAAGGAGGTTTTATTCTTAAAGCAAAGAAGAAGAACCAGTTTGTCTTTGATTTTCTTTTGTTTTGACTAAAGAAAAAGGAAAGAAAGAATTTAGGCTTGTGATATCTTTGTCAGGCTTCTGGGAGAAAGATACGTTAAGGTAAGTGAGGTGTTGGCTATAATAAAGCAATGATTATCGCCTTAAATCATGCGAAGTGAGTAAGGGCTAAGGCTCATCAGTCATGGGTCAACAAAGGAAGTGCAAGCGTCCAAATCGCCCCACGTGGACCGCCCACATCCCCCAACCCACACTACTAAATTCTTACTACCAATGATACCCACTATCTTACTATAAAAGGGTTTAAATGTCTTCTCCTTTCAAGTAATAGAATTTAGAAACGTGGACGTTCAGCATTACAGCTTCTCAATATTTCTTAATTTTTTATTTTTGTAAGACAATCACATTTTTACACTGAAATAAACATTTTTTTCGTTTAGATTTTCTTTCACGGTATTCTCTTTTACAATTGCTTTTACGTTAAACAAACAAAACGTGAGAAGATGTTCCGGAAAAAAAATTTCTGATGGTTAGAATATAATATTTGGCGTAATGCCTTTAATGTTCTTGAATTATTAAATAAATTTTTATTTTTCATTACGACTTTTAATGCTTTTGAACTATTAAAAAATTTAAATAAATCTTTTTTTATTAGTTTAATTAAATTCGTGTATTTTTATTTTTATTTAAATAAGTTTTTTATGAGTAACTGTTGACTGACTGCCATTAGTTGAAATGTCTCTTATCATTTTATATTCATATATAGTTGACGTACAAGATAAAAAAATATCACGTAATCATGTTATTATAACTCTCAATATGTTAAAAAAGAAGCGAAAGAAGCGATTTTTTTTTTAATTAGAGAAAGGAGATTCGAATCTTACTTTTTAAGTAAAAAGATCATATACCTACTAATGGATCAAAAAATCGAATGCAGAAGAAACGATTTAATTTTGAACAAATAACCTAATCTAGAGATTAAAACTAAAATAGTATTTGCAGGCCAATTCCTACCAAATTATTGTAATTTCTAAGGGGTCCCATCCCGTGGGTGCCCTACGCTCAAAATCCATTGGAGCTCACCTTAGATTCTTGTAACAATTAAATATTGTATTAGTTATCAAATTGTTTGTATATAGATTCCTATAACTACTGGGATTTAATTGCATAAAAATAAACACCAATTGTATTAAATGCACAATTAATGACAAGTGGTACTTGTTTATTTATTGAAGTTTGTAATATTAATTTATTTTATTAGGTAGTCTTCATTCAGCTCTTCCAAGAGAATGACTGATGAACCACACTTGCTAAGGTCAATGCTCGATCACTCTTAAACTATGAATATACCCTTTAGCCAACAAAACTGAAGGCTTACCAATAAGCTTATTGAAAATAATGTCAAATTTTCTTTTTTTTTCCTTTTCTTTTTTATCTTAAAAACAGAGAATTGGAATAAATTATTATACAAAAAGTATACAAATGAGAAAGGTCGAATGTAAAATTAACAAATATTTTAAACCTTTTTATAATTTGTTGTAAGAATAATATTCTAAGAAATCAACAGTCCGATGTTTAACCATTTTATTCAAGGTTGAATTTCATTATTTATTCACATAGATTATACATGTCAAATATCAAGTTAATTAAAAATATATAACCATTTTATTCGACAATAAAGTTTCAACGGTTAAATATGTATTGAAAACAAATTCAATTGTTAACTGACTAGATAACTATTTTAGTCTATGTGATATAAATATTAAATTGACTCATATATATATATATATAATTAAACTAAGTATTCCGAAACCATTATGTATTATTTGTTAATTTACTAGCGGATGGCTAAGGGATCTTTGTCGAGTTAGAGTAATGCATCAACATGTATATATTATAATACCTAAATCTTTTTCCAAAAAACTAAGATACAGTTAAGAATGACATATTTGGAAAAATATAAGCGATGAAAAAGAATTTAAAAATTCAAATCTTGATCCTCTCAAAAAAGAAATTAACAATGATCAAATATTCAAATATAAATTGTTAAAACAAAATTATAATTATGATATAATAGAAGTTGTTTGTTTTCTTTAAAGAAATTGTTTTATTTTTTAAAAAAAAATCTTTTTCTTGTTAACTAAGATTCGATTTTAATGAAAAGTATTTCGAGAGTAAAATATTGATTACACCAAGCTAGTGTAAAAGAATGCACCCTGAGAATTGCTCAGAAAAAAGATTGCAATTCTGAGTGGATGAAGAAAATATTTTCCTTTTTTTTGGATTAGGAGTGATTTTTATTTTTATTTTGAAGGAAGTGAAAGAGAGAGAAAACATAAAAATAAAGAGTTAATTATTTAATTTAATATTAAAAATAATATAATGTGTATGCATTATATATAAATATTTATAAAATATAAAAGTTTTTTAGAAGAAAGAGGAAACTTCTACTTTCCAAGTCAAACTTGGTGCACATATATTAAGATTTTATGTGATAGACATCTTGACCATCCGCTAATCACGTGACATAAGTATCAAACAAAAAAAAAAGAGAGAAATTGAG
>NC_030855.1:11119829-11122211 GCF_000208745.1 Theobroma cacao
ATATATATATATATATATATATATATATATATATATATAAGATTTATCAATTGATACGTCATGATTTTCAATTTAAAGTAATATTAAATGATTTTCAATTGTGAGTTTTATCTAAAAACATTCACTTTATGTTTGTTGCACAATTTAATTTTGTTTTCCTTTTAATAAATATACTATGTTTTTCACATGATTTTCCAATATTAATTTTGTTGTAAGTAGGGCAAAAATTGGAATTTCTAATTTATTTTACTACAAATCAAGAAAATCCTCAATTTCATATGATTTGCTGAAAAAGTGATGAAAATGCATATGTTATTTAGAATTTGCTTATCATGAAATCAATATTATTTTCTTATATAAGAGATAGATTATCTATAAAAATGATGTGTCATTTTAGCAGTACGACAAACAATAATTTTTATAATATAAAATTCAACCACTGATAGATATTAGTGTATTAATTTTGTATAGAATTTTAGACCCTCACTCTAAAACCCAAAAGGTAATAATTGTTGAATCTTTTATGAGTTGTTTGTAATTTTGGTATGCACGAAGAAGTAGTGTCAAATTCAGAATTTTACATAAAGCATGGTTAAAGGGTAATCATATAAGGTCATAAAATTTATATATATAATAATAATAAAAATAAATTATGCAATTAGTCTCTATACTTTACAAAAATAATGAATTTGTCTTTATACAATAATTTGTGTAAATTGAACTCTTATATTTTGTGAATTTGCTAATTATAGTCTCTAACTTTAACACTGTTAAATTTAATCATTAAATATGCTTACGTGGCGTTGACTGTGTGTTGATATGGCATGGTTATGTTGATGTGGTATGGTCATGTTGATATGCCACAATGCTAACGTGTCCACATAAATTAAAAAAAAAACAAAAACACCTTTTAATGTTCTTGAACTATTAAAAAAATTTAAATAAATCTTTATTTTTTATTAGTTCAATTAAGTTCGTGTATTTTTATATTTAGTTAAATAACCTTTTTTATGAGTAACTGTTGTCTAACTATTATTAGTCAGAATGTCAAACCCTATTCTATAAAATAATTACGACGTCATTTACATACTCAATAGAATGTTTGCAGATTTAGAAAGTTCGAAGAATCGTTAAAAGACGATATTGCCCCTAATGGTATCATTGAGTCGATTAAGCCTCGAACTAGTTCAAATAGGAATTTTAAGGTGAAATTAAGAGTTTCACAGTTCATGGATGACTCAAAATGGTAATTCGGAGTTCGAGGATCAATTTGGAGTCAAACTGAAATTTTCACTATCTATGGGTAAAATGGTCATTTGCCACTTGGGGACAAAATGAGAATTTTTAGAAAAGATTTTTTTTGGTCCATTTGACTTATTGGAGTATGATTTAAGTATTGGAGTATGATTTGAATTTTAGAAGTGAAAAATTTTAATTCCGGTATAATTTGGAGTATAAGGGTGAAATGGTAATTTTGCCACCCCGAGGGCAAATCAGTAAATTTTCACCCCCGACACTTGTCAAGACCAAGGGATTTTATTCATCATAGAAATGGATAAACATGAGAAATGTGTGGTGGAGAATTAAAGAATTAAAAGTCAAATATTTAAAATTTGAGCCAATAAGGAAATGCCATGTGTCATGTTTTTATTATTTTATTATTTCTTTATAAAAAGGTAAAAAATCAGCCCATTTCTCCTATAGTGATCAGCCAAACCAGAAGAGAAGAGAAACCAAGGAAGAACAAATCCTAGGTGGGAAAAATCAAAGAGAAAGTGTTGGAATTCAAGGATTTGATCAAGTAAAGGTAAAATTTCTTTGATTTTGCTAGCGATTTACCTTACCCATGCATTTTTTCTTAATTTCCATGGTTAAATTACATGTTTTCATGATGAAATTATGGCTGGTCAAAATGGTATGGAGAGAGAAAGATGTTGAAATTGTTTGATTTTGAGTTATGTTGGTGTTTAGAGTTAGTTAAACATGTTTAGAAACAAAACAACAAGAAAAAAAATCCATTTTCCCCATGAACCTTCAATGGCCAAAAGTTCCAAGAAGAAAAGTGAGGATAAATTTGTCTAATTGTGTGTTAATTAGTTGTGCTTGGTGAATTGAGGGATTGTAAAAGAAATGGAGAAAGTTGGAGTGAAATTGGACGCATTGGCCAATTTATTAGATGAAAAATTGACTTAGGTCAATACCGGGTCTAGATGGCTACCTGTGCATTTTTCATTTCATATCATGCATATATATCGAGCCTGAAATAGCTTATGACTGTTAGACACAATTTAATTGAAATATGTACCATGGATTATGGCTAGGTGGTGAGCCATTAGATACGGGTAAAGGACTGTACCCGCGGATTGAAAATAGGAGTATATC
>NC_030855.1:11125280-11145495 GCF_000208745.1 Theobroma cacao
AGTAGACAGAGTGCGTCGAAAGTTTGCATTCTAGACATTGTGAGTAAACTTACTGTCATTTTAATTATCTAGGGTGGTTTTTAGATGATTTCATGAATTCTATGGAAAAAGAAATTTAAAAAGGTAAATTTTCATGTTTTATGATAAATGTGTTTCAATGAAATTAAATTATAAATTGTTTTGAAATGAATAGTGATTTTGAAAAATAGAGTACACGGAGACTGTTAATTGTGGCAATTTGATTGTTTAAATTGATTGGCTTATGATAAATCGGGCATGATTGGCTAGTTGGCAATTGTATTGAAATGTGAATTGTTTGGTTGCCTTGAAAGACTGTGAATTACAAAATTGTCATATCATGTTATTGAGTTTTATTGTATGGTGGATTATATATATTAATTAATCACTGCAGTAGAGGATTTCTGTGGATCAGCCTTTTAGAGGGGCACGGTAAACCCCATTATATTCTTACCTCGAACGGAGAGGAGCATAGGGTATCTTCTGGGGTAAAGCTTAGGGTTCACTTCACGCCAAACCACCACGTGAGGGGAAACTCAGCCAACGTCAAGGAATGACTATGTTTTCAAAACAAAAACATGATTTATGTGAAATGTGAATTTTAATAGCCTTGGCGGTCTCCGTAGGATGCCTAGGCCAAGGTGTCCCCGAGAATGGATTTATGGCACAAGCCTAGTTTTACATATTTTAAATGAAATGTATTTTTATGTTGTGACCCAGTTTACGATAATTTATTTTATTGTCTCAATGTACTTAACTTTAGATATTTATGATGATGTCTGTTTACTCATTGAGATTTTATAATCTCACCACCCTCCTTTTCACCTATTTCAGGTTCAGTATAGGCTGTAGATAGCTGATCTCATCGAGGACTACCGTTGGATCTGCATTTTCCAAACCGTAAGTTCACAGTCTTCTTTACTTTTGTTTATTCGGGGGCCTTCTTGTTATTGTAAATTAAATTAAATATTTTGGCTTACTATATTTCAATATGTATAAATTTGTTTAGCTTTTACGCTATAAAAATTATTCACGTATAACTCTATAAATATTGTTTTATAAGAAAATAGAATATTTTATTTAATATTTCTTTTATTTTCTTATTATATTCAAATAACCATAATTTCATTTTAAATGAAGAATTTAGACTTTTAAACTCATTTTGAATATGAATTATGTGTTTTGTACTTGTATATTACGTTTTAGCCAGTTTCGAAAATTTTGAGAAAAAAAGGATCAAAATACCCCTGTGAGACAAAAATTAATATTTTATTTATTTTTAGTTGGAAACAGTTTAAAATATTTTAGAACACGATATTTGACAATGGTTGCTCACAAGGGAATAGAGAAACTGATAGTAAAGCCTTGCGGGGTTTCGGGTTGATATTTCGGGTAATGAGTGTCTATCGGGATACCGCGGCGGTTGTCACAAGCTCGAGGGGAGTATCGGGTCGTGACATAAAATGACAAAGAATATTTTAATTAACAACATTTAGTTAACTATCAATAATAAAAACTTATTTGATTTAAAATAAAAGTATAACAACATAATTAAACACAATAAAAGAATTAAGATTTATTTAATTTTTTAAAATAATTCAGGAGCTTTTTGTATATATTATTTAATTTGAAGATTTTGAATTTAAATTTGAAATTAAAGGAGTAAAATTTAATGATATAAATATAATAGAGTTATCATCCTATCCTCCATGGATAGGTAGCAATTTTTTAAAAATATATATATAATAGAGTTATCTCCTATTAAATAATCTGCAATCATAACTCTCAACATGTTAAAAAAATGTAGAAGAAATTATTTTTTTTAATTAGGAAAAGGGGGATTTGAACCCTACTTTTTAAGTAAAGAAATCATATATCAATTAATGAATCAAATACTCGAATATAGAAGAAACGATTTTTGAACAAGTAACCTAACCTAGAGATTAAAGCTAAAATAATATTTGCAGGCCAATTCCTACCAAAATATTGTAATTTCTAAGGGGTCCCATCCCATGGATGCCCTACATTTAAAATCCCTGGGAGCTCACCTTAGATTCTTGTGACAATTAAATATTGTATTAATTAGCAAATTGTTTGTATATAGCTAGATTCCTTTAATTACTTGGAAGTGGTACTTGTTTATCTATTGAAGTTTGTAATATTAATTTATTTTATTAGGTAGTCTTCATTCAGCTCTTTCAAGATAATGACTGATGAACCACACTTGCTATGGTCAATGCTCGATCACTCTTAAACTATGAATATACCCTTTAGCCAACAAAAAACTGAAGGCTTACCAATAAGCTTATTGAAACGAATGTCAAATTTTCTTTTCTTTTTCATCTTGAAAACAGGGAATTGGAATAAATTCGTATACCAAAAATATATAAACGAGAAATTAAGGATGAAGTTGTTCGAATGTAAAATTAAAGAATATTTTAAACCTTTTTATAATTTGTTGTAAGAATAATATTTTAGGAAATCAACCGTCGCATGTCTAATGTAAATTCTCTTAATTAATTTAACATCATGTATGTGATCCTTCATATTTATCTTTAATTAAATTTTACATCCTTTTTATATGTTTTGTCAATTCAGTTGATGAATTTCATTATTTATTCACATAAATTATGCATGTCAAATATCAAATTAATTAAAAATATCTAATCGTTTTGTTTGATAATAAAGTTTCAACAGTTAAATATGTATTGAAAAAAAATTTCAAGGTTAACTGACTAAAATACTATTTTTAGTCGATGTGATATTGAACACCAACTTGACTTAAAATTTTATATACATGACAATATTAACTTAATTCCTCCATATATATATATATATATATGATTTGAGAATAAAAAAAATTCGAATAGATAAAATTGATATAAGTATTCCGAAACCACTATATATTATTTGTTAATTTATTTGTGGATGGCTAAGGGATCTTTGTCGAGTTAGAGCAGTGCTTCAACATGTATATATTATAATACCTAAATCATTTTTCAGAAAATAAAATACAATTAAGTATGACAAATTTGAGAAAATATAAGCGATAAAAAAGAACTTAAAATTTAAATCTCCATTCTCTCAAAAAAGAAAATAACAAAAATTTCGATATTCAAACATAAATTGTTAAAACAAAATTATAATTGTTTTGTTTTGTTTTAAAAAAAATTTTGTTCTTGTTAACTAAGGTTTGATTTTGATGGAAAGCATTTTGAGAGTAAAATCTCGATTACACCAAGCTAATACGAAAGAATGCACCTTTAAAATTGCTCAGAAAAAAAGATTGCAACTCGGAAGCAGATAAAGTAGATATTTTTTTTTTTTGGTTGCAAGTGATTTTTATTTTTAATTTGAAGGAGGTGAAAGAGAGAGATAAAATAAAAATAAAGAATTAATTATTTTTTCTTGATTTAATATTAAAAATTATATAATGTGTATGCATTAAAATATAATTCCATAAAATATAAAATCAAACTTCTACTTTCCAAGTCAAACTTAGTGCACGTCTATTAAGATTTTATGTGATGGATATCTTGACCATCCGCTAATCACGTGACATAAGTATCTAACAAAAAATTAAAAAAGGAAAAAGGGAGAAAGAGGGGAGAGTGTCAGGACTCATGATATTTAATAATTTATGATAAAACTTTAAGTAAATTGTTCCATAAAAAAGAATTCAATTAAATTTTATGAAATTTTGGATAAAATAGTTATTTTTAATTATAAAATATCAATTTGATGAAGTTTTTATTATATATATAAATAAGATTTATCCATTGATATGTCATGATTTTCAATTTAAAGTAATATTTAATTGTGAATTCGATCTAAAAACATTCAGTTTATGTTTGTTACACAATTTAAGTTTGTTTTCCTTTTAGTAAATATACTATGTTTTTCACATGATTTACCAATATTAGTTTTATTGCAAGTAGGGCAAAAATTGGAAATTTTAATTTATTTTACTAAAAATCAAGAAAATCCTCAATTTCATATGATTTGCTGAAAAAGTGATGAAAATGCATATGTTATTTAGAATTTGCTTATCATGAAATTAATATTATTTTCTTATATATCATTAGAACATTTAACACATTGGTTGATACATGATCCTTTTACTTAAAAAAGTAAGATTTGAATCCTCTTTCCTCCAAATCCAAAAAAAAAAAAAATTCTTATATAAGAGATAGAATATCTATAGAAATGATGTGTCAGTTTAGCAGTACAACAAACAACAATTTTCATAATATAAATTCAACCACCTGCAGATATCAATATATTAATTTGGTATAGACTTTTAGACCACCACTCTAAAACCCAAAAGGTTATAATTGTCGAATCTTCTATGAGTTGTTTGTAATTTTGGTATGCATGAAGTAGGGACGGACTCAGAATTTTACATGAGACATAGTTAAAGGGTAATCATACAAGGTCATAAATATATATATATATTATTATATATATATAATTTTATATATTATAATAACAAAAACAATGTTAAGTTATGCAATTTGTTTTTGTACTTTTCAAAAATAATAGATTTTATCCCTATATAATAATTTGTTTAAATTGGATTCTTATACTTTGTGAATTTGTTAATTACAGTCTCTAACTCTAACATTGTTCAATTTAACTGTTAAGTATGCTGACGTGGCATTGACTATGAGTTGATGTGGCATGATTATGTTGATGTGGCACAATGCTGACATGGCACAATGTTGACGTGTCCACATGAATTAAAAAAAATAACAAAAGCTCTCTAACCCTAAATTAAATGAGATTAACAAAAAAAATTAAGAACTTAAAAAAACGATTAAGAGAGGAAAAAAAATCTACATCCAAAGAGGGAAGAGAGGAGAATCAAGTGGTTTAAAATCTGGAATTGAAGATAGGGAAAATAATGAATTTTCTTTTTTAAAATTCAACTGATATTGAATTAGTAATTTTTCATTGAAATTTCAATCGATTAATACAAAGACCTTTGATGAAAAGTATCAGTTCACATCGATTGCCACTGCCAAAGTTGCTTCTTTGGATTAGAATATTGGTTTAACTGAGAAAATAAGTGCAGGCAAAACCATGGTGAACAACAAAGTGAGGGAAATGGATCAGAAGTCTCAGGTTTCCAAAAAGATGAAGTTTGCATTTGCAGCTGCTGAGTAGACAGTTAGCATCTGCTATTTTGCCAAACGAAACGAATCTAGACGAGATTGCAACAAAGTATTTGTATTAACTAGTTGAATTTTCAACCAAAAATTGTTGATTCAAAACTAGTTAAATCTTCAAAAAGAAACTTCATTATTTTCTCCACGTTTGATTTCAGATTCAAGATAAATTGATTCTCCTTATTTGGCGGTAGATTTTTTTTTCCTTTTTCTCTTAATTGTTTTGTTTTTTTTTAAACGAAAATTTTTATTGATTTCTAACCATTCTTGAAAAACACACTCTCAATAAGTCATTGAACATCATAGAGCTAATTTCTAAAGGTGATACATCATAAAAAAGAAAGTTATTATCTAAACTAAAACCTATGTTGGTCATACCATCTGTTACCATATTCTGTTTTCGATAGATATGGAAAATCTTTACCTCCCAGTCGAGCTGCAGCAAGCTGTGGTCAACCATATTTTACGGAATCCTTTATCCCTTGTTATATGAAGGCTATGTAAGACTCTCCATAATTCGGGCCTATAGGAAGAACACCTCCCTAACTTTGCAGAAAAGCCACCTAACCAAAAACCGTTGTAATCACATAAAACACCACCTGCAGTAGCCAAATTAGTACTACGACGTAGTGCACCATCAGAGTTCACTGCCACCCAGCCTTGCGGGAGTTCTGCCATCCAACTAACATTTATCTTTTATAGCCATTCGGACTACTACTTGTGCAAGGAATTGTGACAGCATGATATGATGCAGCAGCTAAGCCTTTTATCATCGATAACTTCCTACTAATGGGGACCAACTTGCCTTCAAAAATTTTCACATTCCTCCACTTCCAAAATATACCAGCAAGTGAATCCAAATAGAATAGCTCAAGGGATACCATCAACACAAACATTATAATTTTTTAGATTAGTTAACAGCCAATCTGACAATAATANATATATATATATATATATATATATGTATGTATATATGTATAAAGAAGATAAATGGGATGGTTATATTTTATTTTTTATAACATATCATAAATGTGATATTAGGTTATACAATGAAAATGAACTCTTTTTTATTTTATAAATCTTATCTTTTTTATCGACATTCAAGTTGGATTCACAAGTTTCAAACTTGTTAAGATGATTTAACAAAAAATATAATAATCTTTCTTTTTTTTTTTTTATCAAGAAAAGAAATGTCAAGTGAATCAACATAGAAATTGATAGTGGTAGAAAATTGAAGGGAAGATGCATGTTTGTGAGTGTCACATCTACACATGTTAAGAGGCTTATGTTTCTGACTAACTAAGGCTCAAAATAGACATTGACATACCAAACCATGAACGTTTAAACTCATGGGTTGGTTCAGAAAATCAAAATAAATTAGAATTAAATATTAATATGATGAATTATGAGTTTAAATGTCGAGGTAAGATTTGTGAAGTAAGAAAAGATTATATATTATACTATCATAATAATCCAAAGCACCTAAAAAATAATAGAGTTATCCTAAATCAAATATCTTGGTTGTCCAATAAAGAAAAAAAATAAAAAAAAAGGGAAAAGTAAAAAGCCTAAAACAGAGGACAAAAACTATTCTTGTAAGAAAACAGGCAGCATATCATTTTCAGGGCAAGTGTCGGTGGTGTTGTAATGAGACCCAAAACACAAGGTTTTATTGTTTTTAGCAGTTAGCTCTCTCTCTCTCTCTCTTGTTGAACTTCCTCTTTCAGCACTTGAGCTTCTACTTAAACCTCTTCTCTAGGTCTAGAATTCTTGGCCCGACCCACTTTTTCCCTTTTTTTTTCTTTTGATCTTTGAAATTTTTTCTCTGAATTTTGAGGGAGAACAAAAATGGGAGTTGATTTGAGGCAAGTAGTGGCTGCTATACTCACTCTCACCATGTTTGTGATGCTTGGCCAAATGATCAAGAGAGACCATTTTGATTCTCTTCAAGTAATTCCTCTTTTGATCTCAAGTTTATCTCTTTTTTCTATCTATGTTGTGAAAAGATTGAACTTTTATACCAAGCCCAGTTCCCAATTTAACTCTTACTTTTAGTAAACATTGTTTTATTTGTTTAGTTGTTTCTTGGTTTTTTGAATCTCTGATGTTGTGCAAGTAAATCTGAAGCAAGTTGCTTCAGTTTACTCTTCACTTCTAGTTTCCATTTTATCTGTACTTATCATGTCTTTGTTGTTAAGCTTCGCTTCACATCAAATCTGCAACTTTAAGAAAAGAAAGAATATTATTCTGACCATCTTCAAAGGTGTTGTCTTTGGAAGGTGTTTGTGTATAATTTTAGTTAAGATTTTCTTCACAAGAAATGTTCAATTTCATGAATAAGAAATTATGGCTTTGCTTGTAACTTAATCTTATCTTGAAAACATGAAAGCTAATTTATTTTCCGGGTGTAGTTTCTTGGAAATAGATTGAATTCGGAATAAAAGACAACCCATTTGGAGTTAACTTTAGTCAGGAGAGTTAAATGGTTACTTCAGAATTCCAAGTTTAGATCAGTGAAGGTTTTTGCTTCTGTCAGATTTATAATTTCCATCCCAGGCCTTCTTTCATGTTCTCAATCCTCTGAAGCCAACTAGTGGAAATTGTAGATATAGTTATGCCTATCTTTTTAATTTATAGTGTAAAAATGTAATCTTGCAAGGTTTGTTTGACTTCATATCCATTCCTTATACAGCTTTCGTTTATGTATTTTGAATTTACATAGTCTTTTTCCTGCTCTTGTTATGAAGGATAAACTTCCAGGAGAAGCTCAGGATTCTCAATTTGATAATACCAATGTTATAGAGAATGACGGCCTTGTAAAGCTTTCTAAGAGGAGCAAAGGGCCTTGGATAGACGATAGTCAAGAGCTAAAACCATGTTGGAGCAAGACGGCTTTTGGTTGGTTAACTTCACTTGACCTCTTGAAAATTGACTAAATGTTTTATAATCTTGCCATACATTTATCCTTGTTGAGATGTCCACATTCATTATCGTGCACTCAAAGACAGACTTTTATCTTAATGCTTCTTTTTCTCTGATGGAGTTCTTACTTGGCTAACAGATGAGATAGAGCAGCCAAGAGGATATGTTACTTTTTCGTTGACTAATGGTCCGGAGTATCATGTCTCTCAGGTATATTAAGTATCTATTTTAGTTATAAAGATATCTAATTGAGTTAGCTTTGTTGTTGCCTTTTTACTTTTGTTCTCGCAAAGAACCTGTCTTTAAAGCATGAAAATTTCCTTTCCATTGCGTCCTTTTGAATTTTTAGCTTTGTATTGTTTATCTGAAAATAAATTGATAGATCAAACTGTATGTAATTTTTCAAACCGCTGGTCATGGAAAACTTACAAGAGTAAAAATGAGTAAATGAGAACTATTGCCAATTTGCCATCAGCTCATGAGGTGTTCTGTATACTAAAGCAATATGTTATCTACTGTTTATAAGGAAGGAGGAACTGTAGCCAAGTTCTGTAGCATGTTGATGTGAAATCAAGGATTTCAGGAAGCTAGAGGATAGTGCCTCGAGGAGTTTTTCATCACTAAATACCCTACCCTGATGAGCTCACCAATTAATTGCACACATTGCCTTCCAATTTGTTTATAAAATTTCTACAAAGTTTGCTTGTCTTTGTTCAATTATATCTTTTCCGGGTTTCTCTTAAAGTTTGCACACCTTTTTGAGAGGGCTAGTTATTTTGGATATTTAAAAATTAATTTAACGCTTCTACCTCCCCTGAGAATCTGATAACAGTAAAACCTTAAATTCCAGTTCTTGAGCTGACTAAATAAAATTTAATTGAGTAAATTACAGAAAATACTCTGTGGTTTGAAGTAGAAAAAGTTTGCCCTTGAGCTTTACAATATGGCACTTAACTACCTTGTGTTTATTCCCGTTACTTTTCTACTTAACACCATTAACTTTATTTTCAAGAACTTTCTGGATTTTTTAGTTTTTATTTTATTATTAGTATTATTTTAACAAAATAAGGATATTCTAATCATTCTATTCGTAACGGTGTCAAGAAAATTCTAACAAAAAAAAAAAAAGAGTTAAATGTCAGGTTTTAAACCTCAAGGGAAAGTTTATTATATCTCATACCACATGATACTTTTTGGTTATTTACCCTATTTAATTATATTGATGTTTATTGCTGATTGCTGACAATTTTGATTTGCTAAGTATGTAGGTTAGAAATGGAATGTTGAATTGTGAGTGTAGCATATAAGCCTAATGATTGAAATTGTTGCTAGAATTTTGTGTATGTATGTATGTATGAGAGAGAGAGAGAGAGAGAGAGAGAGAAGAGAGAGAGAGATGAAGGGTGGAGAGGGGGTGGGGGGAGTGGTTTTCTAGAGGGTCGTTGGTTTCACCTTATCGATGCATCACAGCACCTTTATTTTTCAGTATTTTACATGTAATCTAATGGCACAAGGTGCCAGCAGTTTGTGAATAGTAATCTGTTGAAAGCCATTTTCTAGTTCTCCATCTCATATGTTATTAATCTGTGGTGATTGCTCCGTTCAGATAGGTGATGCTGTAGTAGTGGCAAGGTATCTAGGAGCAACTCTTGTACTTCCTGACATTAGAGGAAGCAAACCTGGTGATGTAAAGTAAGCTATCATGTTAATTTTGAAAATCTCTTATTCTCTCCTCTCCATTTTCTTCAACTGTTTCTCATAGTGAAATGTTTATTTTGTTATTTTTGTTATCCAATGAAGAATATAGAGTAGTGTAAATTTGAGATCATCTTTGTGAAAAATTCTGAATTGTACTAACATAATTGAAAATCTTCAGCAACTTTCAAGATATTTATGATGTTGAGAAGTTTATGAAAAGCCTGGATGGAGTTGTCAAGGTAGCAAAAGAGTTGCCCAATGAAATATCAATCCGGGATCTTGCTGCTGTGAAGGTTCCCAATCGAGTCACTGAGGATCACATTGTGGAAAATGTAGAGCCAATATTTAAATCAAAGGGCAACATAAGGCTTGCAACCTACTTCCCTACTGTAAATATGAGAAAAACTGCACAAAAGAGTAGTGTTGATTCAGTCGCATGTTTGGGGATGTTTGGAACTTTAGAGTTGCAACCACAGGTTAATGAAGTTGTTGACTTAATGATCGAACGGCTTAAAACCTTGAGTCGCAAATCAGATGGCCAGTTTATAGCAGTGGACTTGAGGGTTGAGATACTAGAGAATAAGAATTGTCACGGAAGTGGTTCTACTGGGGCAAAAAGTTGTTACAATGCACAGGAGATTGCTTTATTTTTGAGGAAGGTTGGATTTGATACAGACACCACCATATACCTGACTCAATCAAGGTGGGATAGCAGCCTTAGTGTCCTGAAGGATATCTTCCCTAAAACATACACAAAGGTGAGATATTGTCCTTGTCTGATAAAGGTTCTACTGATTATATTTTCAATGTGCTTATTGAACTATTACATGCAATGCTTGACTTTGATTATTAACTGGCTTGGGGTTATCCTGGTGCTAAAGAGCAACATTGAATTGGGGACTTGTCTGATAAAGATCTGCATGTCTTAGGTTCAATTTCCTAGAATAACAATTTTAAACTCAAGTAATATTGATTGGGGACTTGCTGGAAGGAATTACCTGTCGTAAATTTTGACAGTCCAACTTGGAACTTCAAAAGTTTTCTCTAAAATCTTTTGCACGAAACATTAGCATGCAATTTTTGTACAGTGTTTAATTATTGCAAATACACGATGGTCACTAGCAGCTCAGTCTTGAAACTTTGCTGTTCCTATCATTCTGAACCCTTATTTGCTCTTGGAACTATTGTAGGAAAGCATAATGCCGGAGGAGAAAAAGGGGAAGTTCCTTGAATCAGAAGATTCAGAATTTGAAAAGGTTATAGACTTCTACATATGTTCTCAGAGTGACGTTTTTGTTCCAGCCATCTCTGGCCTGTTCTACGCCAACGTAGCTGGAAAAAGAATAGCTTCAGGGAAGCCTCAAATCCTTGTTCCAGCTGATATACCTGGTACCTCTGCCGCCATCACCAACTACCTCTCTCCTTATGTTTCCAAGAAGAACCACTTGGCTTATTCATGTTTTTGCTAACCTCTCCCTTTGGAAGAAACTTAAAAAAGGGTGTCGAAACATGCATATGTGGAAGCCTTCATAAAAGGTTCTTGGGCCTTCCCATTTATCTCAGACTAGCCTTTTTGGATAAGCAGATGGACAGGTCAACTTTGCTGTTCATAGTTCATTTGGGTGTGAAGTACCCTAGATAAAAAGTTTGTGTTAAGATGATTTTTTGTTTTCTCTTTAATATGTTTTTCGATTTGGGTAGAAATGTTACAGGCTTTGAGTCAATATGTTGTTTGATGTGATGCCAAACTTCATTTCTATGATTTATTCATTGTTATAAGGGTGCACATTTTATAAATTTCCTTCCTTTTAATGATCAAAGAAATAGATTATTTTTGTATGAAGGTGATTAATTAGATGAAATGCAAAGCCATATTTAGTAGCTATAGCTGTGTAAGGAGCTGTTAGGTCCTTTGAAATTGTTGGAAAAGTATGTGGCAGACAATTCCCATGTAGGATTGATAACATGATTTTCACTTAAGGTATGTCTCAGAATCTCAGCTATTTTAAGTCATACTTGGTACAAGAATCTGATGAGCTATAAGCATGGGAATTTTGGAGCTTTGAGTGGAATTCCTACAGGAGTAATTTATACTACATAGATCATGGAATTAGGCATTTTAGTTTAACCAATCAACCAGGAGATTAATGGTGAATTTTGTTTGTGTATAGAGTTTTGGTAAAGGCTGGTAAGAGAAATGGGGAAAAAGAAAAGAAACCATTAGCATGTGCAATGACAGGGAGATTAGGCCAGCCAACATGCTGCATGGTCCAGATCTGTCCTATCAGTGTCAGGAAAAGCACTTATTGGCTGGAAAATGGAAAATGAGAAAAAAAAAGGTTAAAATGAGGGAAAAAGGAGATGATTAGCAAAGTGATTAACAATTTCATTGTTATTTTTAGGGGTAAGACTTAAATTTATTATTTTACTTACACTGATGGATTAGAATTACAAGAATCTTTGAATAAATGTAGTTTTAATATTTAATATTTATTTATTTGAAGAATATAAAAAATTAATTGTAAAGAAGTATTCTATAAGATATATTTTAGAATATTCTTTTTATATTCTATGGAATATTTGTTTTACTGTTTTAACCATTTTTAAACTAAATTAAAAGTATAATGTAAAATTGCATCCTTCAAATATGAGTGACAAATTTGATCTATCATCTTAAGTAAAGTAATAAATTTACACTTTATCTTTTACTTTTAAAATTTCAATTTTCTAAACATATGATGATAATTTTATAATTACTTTGAGACTTAAAAAAATAAAAGATTAAAAAATTTTCAAAATCTAGAATATTATATTGCATATGGTTTAGACTATTATAATGTATTTTAATGCTAGGGATGACAATGGATACCCTATTACAGGGTATCCGTCGATACTTTACTCAGTTATATAAGGTTAAGATACCCTATAATCGGGTTTGAGGCAGTATAAGTAGTGATTTCACTACCATATCGAGTTTAGGTATCACTCCTTGGAAACCTACTAGCTGAACCCAATTATATTGATTTTATTTAATAATATTGATATATTAATATGTAAACCCTAATCCCTTTTTTTTATTCTCTTTTTCCTTTCCCCTCCCTAGCCATAGCCACTCTTTTTTTTTTCTTTTCTTCCCTTAGTCACAAACGCTCCTTCAATTGTTCATCTTGTTTTCTTTTTTTTTTCCCCTAGTTGTTCCTTTTTCTTATCTTTCTTTTCTTAGTAGTTCTTGGTTCTGGTTAGTGCTCAACTTGCTTCGTAATAACTCTTTTTTTTTTCTAGTCATGAGTGCTCAAATCGTTGGCTCATTTCCTTGGACTTGACCTAGGTGTTTTAAAGCTTCATGTTGTCACTCTATGTATAAGGGCTTTGTCCCTACCAATTCAAAAGTAGCAAAGGATGGAATGAAACTAGATACTTCAACTGATAGTGTGCATAAGATTTCTCCAACGAAATTAAAAGCTGTAGCAAATCAAGCCATGGCTACAATGAGAACATTAACTAGCAATAGAAAACAAAGAGGAAGAAGATTGAGCATTTTAATAATTTTTTATATAATCAGGTTTTTAAACGGGTTAGGATAATTATCGAATAATGGGTATGTATTAGGGTTCGGATTAGGGTAATAATCTTTCAAAATATTTGGATAGTTGTAGGGTTCGGGTATTATAGTTGTTAATAGGGTTCGGATTTAGGATGCGATAAATGCTATGCATGTCAACAACGCCAAATCAATGAGACCTTAATTAATGAATTAATAAATAAAATCTCTTATTAAAATATTAAGTCCAAAAGTTACCTTCCACCATATAACAAGATAAATAGACTGCTCCTTTAATTAGAGGGTTATTGAGTCACTCAAGGCCAAACTTTTACATGAGTATGTTTGAGTTATTAGTAGATCTTACTTAACTAATATCATGTTGTTTAGATGTGTCACACATGACTGCATAGTATTAGAGGTATAAATTGGCAAAATATATATGATGCATTTAGATAAAGAGTTGTCTCCTAATTGATCTAGGAGTGGTATAAGATACAATTGGTAAGTTAAGTTATCTACCTAATTAGTGTCACCATGGCTTGTTGAGTCACTCAAGGTCATGGTGGGATGAAAAGGGTCCTAGCTCAATAATAAGTTTAAAGGTTAAATTTCTCGAAATAGTAAAAGATAGCTATTATTTTGATAAAATATTTAGAATAATCATATAAGATTCTAAAACCTTATCTTTATGATTATATAATTTGCGTATAATCATAAATGTTAGTTTATATAAGATATAAATCTATCAATGTGAATAATTTGTCACTTAGAAGCATGCTTGATGCAAACAATTTGATAGGCCCAAATTTCATTGACTAGTTTTGCAATATCAAGATTTTCTTGAACAAGAGAAAAAGGTTTATATCCTAAATGTTCTTGTTCCCGAGGAACCTAGTGATTATGCTACAAATGAGGAAAAAGAGGCCTATAAAGTTTATATGGATGATCTCGATCAAGTCACATGTGTGCTGTTGGCTAGTATGGCTACAAATCTTCAAAAGCAACATGAAGCTATGGATGCTCTGGATATTATCCTAAACCATAAAGAAATGTTCGATAAGGAAAGTCGCACAGAGAGATTCAATATTTCAAGGGAATTGTTTCGATGTAAGAAGTTTGTGGGAAGCGTAATAAGGCCTCATGTGCTTAAAATGATAGGATATATCACTCGAATTGAGCATTTGGGTTGGGTTATGAATCATGATTTAAGCATAGACCTTGTACTCTCTTCGTTACCAGAAAGCTATCCACAGTTTGTGTTGAACTTCAACATGAACAAGATTGAGGTAACTCTTTCGGGCTTATTGAATATGCTCACACAGGCTGAGAACACTATTACGAAGAAGAAGCCTTCAGTTCATCTTGTCTGTTTTAAGAAAAATAAAAATAAGAAAAGAAAATTTTCTAAAAATGACAAAGAAGAAAATACATCAACTTCAAAAGGTATGAAGCCTACTAGAGGAGTGAAAAAGGACAAAGACAATGACAAACACCATTTCTGCGGCAAACTAAGGCATTGGAGGCGCAATTGCAAGGATTATCTTGAATCCATTAAAGAGAAGAAACAAAAGGAAGTTTTCACATCAAGTATGAATCATATGATGATTTATTTTTCACTACTTGGTATATGATACCTTACTCTTTATTAATAGTTTTAATATGTATGACATATTAGAGGAACTAATGACAAGGAACAGTGAAGAATAGGATCATGAAGGGGACAACCTTAGTTGATGGTGATCAAGCTTGTCGACCTAGATTAGATTATGGAACAATAAATAATTTTAGAACATTGAATGTTTTCATGACATGATTGTCAAGATGAGATGTTTTGGTTTTGGGCTATGGCTAATATTTTATTTTATGTATAGGAAACATAGATTTATATTTTGCTGGCACGAGATGCTTAACTTATATATATTTATATATTTATAGTACATCTCATTTTATTTTATAATTGTTCTAAATTATTTATCCTTAAGTATAACCTTGCTTATATGATAATCAATACTAAGTCATACTGATAAAATCATTGTGAGATTATTTTTCTTTTGATTATGAATCAAAAAGGAAATTACAGAGATGACTTAAATAAAATTGTGTCCTAACTCAATGAATTCATAATATGATTATGAACATATTTAGTCAAGGAGCATTCTTATTGAAATCTTAGATCTAAATTAAGATTGCTTAGAACTAAATAACAATTGATTATCATATTGAATTCATAGGAGATGAATGACAAAGCATTCCAAACCCAGTTAATATCGTGAACTAACCTTCAAGAAGATTTCATCCCGTAACCAATGATGAATGACTAATGACATGTAAGTATACATAAAAGTTATAGATATAACACCCCAAAGGAAAGTAAATAAGTTTACTTTGTAAGATTTCTATACATGATAGAAATAGTGGGAGCAAATGACGCTTTAAAGGTCAAGGGTCATGAAATTATAAAATCCAATAAATAAGATCAATGCACAAAGATTGATTTAATGGGTTGCATAGAGATGCATAATTCATCCATTAAAAATAAACCATTAGTAGGATGTATATTGATGCACTACTCATATAAGATGAGTCTATTAAATAATTTAACATGAATGATTGGATAATAATCTCTATTCAATATAATAAATTCAAAATAGTTGAATACATTGAATAAGATAAATATATTTTATGCACATCATAAGGTTAGTGGGAGTAAGATAAGTTACTCATTAAAAGTGTATAAAACACATTTGCCGGTCTAAGAGAAACAAAATGGGACTAAAGAGTTAGAGCCTAAAAGGGGACTTAACAACAGAATTTAAGATGACATGTTAAAAGAGTTTAACATAAAGAGAATCATAAATGTTAAAAGTAATATAAAGTCATGATTAAGTAGTTGTATTGGAATGGTTCCAAAATAAGAGATAACTGCATGATTATATTTATAATCAGATACAAACCTTTTGTTTAGGCTACAAAAGAAGATATATTTATATAATTAGTTTAATGAACCAATAAATGATTTTGAGTTGTTAAACTAACAACAAGAGCCATAATAATGGAATCAAGGTCTCGTTGTGATCTAAATTAGTATTTCAGTTATGACAATGGAGATTGTCAAACATATAAATTAACATATTCTCAAATATTACAATTTGAGTTGTCTTAGAAGAGACACAGTTGCTAAGTGGAAAAGTTTGATATTGGATACGTTAACAATTGACTTAAATGCAAGTGGAAGATTGTTGGTATATGCCCTTAAGTCAATTGGATTGGTCAAGGAATATAGATTGTCATTTAATGCATACTTAATTGCATAACTATATGTAATAGAGGTTTTCTTTCATGCTAGTGCAATAATAAAGAGTTATTAAGTACTAATTGGATGAAGACCATGGAATATAAAGGCTTTGCAAGAGAATTGTAAAGTTTTTACAATTATGAGATCACTATGCATCAAAGCCATATTCCTAAAATTGTTCCTGGTCATTGTATTGTCAAGACAAGGCATTGATAATGCTCAAAGACTTGTACATGTTAAGCCTCCTTGGAAAGTAAGCAAATGATCCTATATTTTGAAGTATATGGGATACTTGAGGATAATATGTTGGTGCTTTTTAAAAAACAAGTTCACTGAACATGACCCGCTATGAGAACTCCATTTGGTATTTCACTCAAGTTTCTATGGAATATGTTCTCATGTGATAGTCATGCAACTAGTCCTTAGACTTGAGACACCGGATTATCTTCATTGGGGAATAACATACTTTAATTTCACTCCTACGGGTCTGTAGGTAGCCAGATGCCTAAACAGAGTGTTTTTGGATAAGTCATGAAGCATGTGAAGGTGAATGAGTAATCAAGAGAGGATTCATCACCCCAAGTGATATGAGGAGATGTATCTCAGTTGTTCTGAATTCTTGATTAACTTGTATAAAACCTTTGGCTAAAACATGATGAATTTGAATAAAGTTAGTTTTCTAATTCATAAAGTTAGTCATGAATTATGAGAACTAATATGGAATGTTATAAGTAGACACTAAGCCATGCTTTATGACATATCCGATATATTTGATGAAAGGACTGTATTGCATTAAGAGGTTAATCATTGAACGGCTTTGTCAAATTCTTTGATTGACTTTCTAATATTTGGGTGGTCATGATGTATTGTTAGATGCTGCTCATGATTTATAAATATAAATCAATTATCAAATTGATATTTGATTGGGATTTATATTTATTGCCAACATATTAGAAGCTTAATGAGTCACACACATTAAGTGACATGATTGAGATTAAATAAGGATAATCAATTAAGTTGGACTTAATTGAAATAGATCAAAATAAAGTGAGCAATTAATTAAGTTCACAAGGACTTAATTGAATTAAAATACAACTGTTGTATCTAGGGTTACAATTTAGTTTGACTATATAAATATGTTATGTTATCAAACTAAAATTCTAAGCCTTCAGTCACTTCTCAACCGTTTCATAAAATAAGAAAAAAAAATAGTTTTCTTTATCTAACAAAAATAAGATTCAGTAAGAATTTTTGGTCTTTTTGTTTTAAAAACAAAACTTGCTAGCATAAGAGGTCAAACATTTGGGTAGCTGAAGATTTGACAAATCCTAAAGGTGAAGAAGCAACGATTTTGTTTGCAAGATTTTAAACCATCTTATTCTCTTTTCGGGGTTTCTTGCTTCATCACAAGCGTTTTTTATTTAATTGGCTTTTGGTTACGATATCGAGAACAAGGTATGTAACTTTTAAACTTATGAATGTTCATAATTAATTAGAAAATTACATGAAAGACATAAACATTGATCTTGTAGGATTTGATTATTTTTCTGATTAAATGCTAGTTTACTATTCAGCTGCATTATATTTTTAATTTATTGATTATTTTCATATTTGAGCATGAGGTCGAATCCCAACAATTATTTGGAAAGCTACCTCCAGTGGTAAGTTTTCTCTAAATCTTTCTGTCAAATAGCGCGTAACTATCAATAAGGAAGTAGTGAATTGTGGAAAAAAATTTGGCTTGGTTATGCACCATATAGAGTTAAGGTGTTTGTCTGGCGATTAATGTGGGAACAAATTGCTACCAAAATTGAACTAGCAAAAAAAAAAAAAATTAATAAGGGAGGAATAAACAAAATGTGTCTTTATGTAAATAGAAATCTGAAACTGTTAGTCATATGTTCTTCACGTGTGGGGAGACTTGGAAGATATGGTGTATGTGGTGCTTGTAGTGGAAAATTAATTGGGTCACTCATGAAAATCCAAAATATTTTTTCTTAGCATGGAGATCAATGTAAAACCCGACCCTATAAACACATGTCATGACATACATGCACTGAGTAGCATGTTATTACGCTAGGAAAGTCCTAAGAATAGATGAAACCCGGTATTATACCTAACGATACACTTGAGTTGATTTAACCTCGAACTAGTTCAAATAGGAATCGTAGGATGAAATTTAATATTTTATAGTCCAGGAATGACTAAAAATGATTGTTTGGAGTTTGAGGGTTCATTAGGGGTAAAATTGAAAATTTTGATGTTCAGGGGTAAAATCGTCATTTTGCCACCTAAGATAATAATTTGATAATGGAGTGAAAATTTTGACCAAGATTAACTATTTGGAGTATAATTTAATGATAGGAAGTGAAAAAGTTTAATTCTGGTGATTTCTGGAGTGTAGGGGTAAAATCGTAATTTTACCACTCGCGGACAACATTTGAGATTTTGAGAGAATTTAGATCAAATTTGACAAATTAGAGAATGGTATGAGTATAAGGGATGAAAAATATGTCTATGGGCAATTTTTCAGTTTTTTGGGTAAAAATGTAATTTTTCACTTTTACAAGGGTAAAAGTGTAAATTTTAAAAATTACTCCACCGAGACTTTGGATAAGTCTGAGAATTTTATCTAAGCTATGGATATGTGGGACAAGTGTATGGTGAAAATTTGGAAACAAATGGATAAAATTTAAAAAATGGATCAATGGGAAAGTGACACGTGGCATTTTAAAAAATGATATAATATTTTTTTAATGAAAAGTCAGCCCATTTAAACCCCATTTTAAGTGCTGGCCGGCCATAAGGGAGAACAAGAGAGAAAATAGAGAGGAAAGGAAGAAAAAAAGAAAAACCAAAGAGAAACAAGAAAATTCAAAGGGGAATTCGCGTTTTTCGCCCGTTTACGCGTCTAACGGTAAGATTTTTCGACTTTAGCTTGATTTCTACTTTTCTTATGCCTTTGTTTCCATTTAGCATGCTTGAGGAGAGAGATCTAAAAGTGACATCAAGGGCTGGACGAAATTCTAGGGGAGAGATTTTGAAATTTTTAGGTTTTGATTTTTAGTTAAATTGATAGTTTTAGTTAGTTAAATGTGTTTAGAAATTAAATTGGGTAACAAAGCATTAAATTTTCACAATACCCACACTTGGCTGAATCTGCAATGAGGTACAATGATGATAATCTAATTTTTATTCTAAGAGAAATGAAGAGAAAATGATGAAAAATGGTTAAATGTGATAGAAAAACAAAGTAGAAAATTTACCGAGTTAATGTCTCATTTTTGGCCAAATTTTCCAAGGAAGAGAGTGAGTTGATTTTGGTGATTTTAGAGGAATATTGGCTGATAATTAATGGTTAGAAAGGTTGGAGAGAGAATGGGACAATTTAGAGCTAAAATGGAGCGCGTTAGCAATTTATCGGGTAAAGTGCCAAAAATAGGTTAATACCGCATTTAAGCCGTTTTTGGCTATTGCATTTCATACCATGCATTAGTATAGGATTTAAGTCAAATATATAGTGATTTAGCATTAATGTGATGAATTGAGTAAATTTTTGCAATGTGTCTA
>NC_030855.1:11148638-11164337 GCF_000208745.1 Theobroma cacao
CGAAAATCTTACCGTTAGACACGTAACGGTCGAAACTGCGAATTTCCCTTTGAATTTTCTTGTTTCTCTTTGGTTTTTCTTTTTTTTTTTCCTTTCCTCTCTATTTCCTCTCTTGTTCTTCCTTATGGCCGGCTAGCACTTAAAATGGGGTTTAAATGGGCTGACTTTTCATTAAAATAATATTATTTCATTTTAAAAATGCCACGTGTCACTTTCCCATTGGCCCATTTTTAAAATTTCATCCATTTGTTTTCAAATTTTTACCATACACTTGTCTCACAAATCCATAACTTAGATAAAATTCTCAGACTTATCCAAAGTCTCGGTGGAGTAATTTTTGAAATTTACACTTTTGCCCCCGTAAAAGTGAAAAATTACATTTTTGCCCAAAAAACTGAAAAATTGCCTATAGACATATTTTTCATCCCTTATACTCATACTATTCTCCAATTTATCAAATTTGATCTAAATTCTCTCAAAATCTCAAATTTTGTCCGTGGGTAGTAAAATTACGATTTTGCCGTTACACTCCAGAAATCACCAGAATTAAACTTTTTCACTTCCTATCATTAAATTATACTCCAAATAGTTAATCTTGGTCAAAAATTTCACTCAATGATCAAATTATTATCTTAGGTTGTAAAATGACGATTTTGCCCTTGAATATCAAAATTTCCAATTTTACCCCAAATGAACCTTCGAACTCCGAACAATCAGTTTTAGTCATTCCTGGACTATAAAATATTAAATTTCATCCTACAATTCCTATTTGAACTAGTTCGAGGTTAAATCAATTTAAGTGTACCGTTAGGTACAATATCGGGTTTCGTCTATTCTTAGGTGCTTTTCTAGCGTAATAACATGCTACTCAGTGCATGTATGTCATGACATGTGTTTATAGGGTCAGGTTTTACAATTTCTTACACGTGTTTCTATAAATATTGTTTTATATAAAAATGCTATATTTTAATCAATATTTTGAATAGTGATATTTGTCTATAAATCTTTTTTTTTAAAAAATTATCTTTGGATTTATTTGAGCCGGAAATGATCGGTAATTGTTTTAAATGGAATGTTTAACGACGATTACTCACAGGAAAGGAAAGAAACTGATATGTAAGCCTTGCGGGGTTCCGGTTGGCATTCCGGGTAATGAGTGTCAATCGGGACGTCGCGGCGGTTGTCATAGACCTGAGGGAGGTTCCGGGTCGTGACATCAATGTGTGCAAGTGGAGATAATCATAAAATCTGGATGTTAGCGTTTTATGCAATTACTTGGTCTATATGGTTGTTTTGAAATGAGATTATTTTTATGGTTGTTTTGAAATGAGATTATTTTCAAGGGTAAGGTGTGAGATGCTATGCAATTGTATGATTTAATTAAGATACATACAACATTATGGAGTAAAGCAAAATGGCCTGAGTTGTCTGAGCCAATTGAAGATATGTTTAGACAATTGCACATTGTCCACGGTGCAGAAACCAATTGTAGAGAGGAAGGAAGCTAATGGCAGGCTCCACAAGTATGTTGGTGCGGATGGGGCTTAACCAGCGGCGGCACGAATCGGAGGAGTGCTGCGTGATCATGAGGGTTTATTCCTAATAAAATTTTTTAGAGCAAGTGAGTTGTGCGATTCCAACCATGCTGTTACATAGATTAATAATTCTCATAAGCCTCCATGAAGATTTAGACAGTGTTTGATACAGAAAGAAAGTTTTCAAAAGGTCATTCCAAGGTGGAGAGTCACGCATACATTGGGAGAAGATAATTGTGAAGCGGACAAATTGGCTAAAAGAGTAGAATTCCCCGAAATTTTTGAATAGCAGTCTGGATGCTAATGGAGTTGTGATGCCGAGGTAAATAAGAGTTCTACTTTGATTTGAATTTTGGGAGTTAAAGCAATTCAGAGTAGGACTCTTCCACCTTAGAATCCGAACAATATAGGATTTCCTTCAGGTGATTGACAGAAGGATAATATGAGAGAAATCAAAGTACATGACCTTAAGGCACAAGTCTTCTTATTGCATCCATGCTTACTGACCGTTCAATAAACACAACCAATTATTGAAAACTTTTAACTACAAGAAATAACAGAACACACTTAATTTCTAAGACTCTAACATCTGCGGCGGCTTCAGGAAACCTTTGGCTTGCATACTCTCCACAGCCTCACGGACAGCTTCTTCAACTGGGGTGAAGTCTAGACCCAGCTCCATTAATCTCTTGGCTGCATCTTTGCATGAAACTAAGCCTGGTTGTGTTTCCCCAGTAAACCTGAATATGTTAACTAGGTTAAATTTGCACCACAATACAACAGATAAAGAGTACATATTATTTATAAAACACAAGACAACCTGGCAAGAACCGAAAAGGACAACAGTCCTAAATAAGATTTCTTAATCTTGAAATGAACTGATGATACCAATGATGAGTCTTCTATTTTCAATTTCATTTCAAGGGTTTATCATTTATGCTTTGTGAAAAGCAGAAAATCAAGGTTCTCATGTTCCCTTGCTGGATGCCTCTCCAACTGAAACAACTTGATCTTACAACAATGAGGTTTATGAAATCATTTCCCTTAAACTAATAGCTTTATCATAAAACAAGAGATGATATGTAATCTAAACTAATTTATTTTTAAAATGCAGGAACTAGAATTTAGATGATTAATGGTGGAAAGTAATCACCGACTAGGTACATATAGAGCATGTTAAAACTTTAGGGATATGACGCATTTTCCATTGATCACAAGCAGTAAAACTAACAAAAGTGACATGCTAATAAGTCGAAGATGAAACCCTTAGCAACATTGATGCCTTATTCTTCAAACTTTAGGTCACTAGATCAAAGAAGTTTCCTGAACAAGTATAAATTGGGAATATGATTATCTGCCTGTGAGAGCCACGTGGATGCTGCCTAAAGGCTAAAGATAGTGAGACAACCTCAACCTGTATTTTAAGTGAAAACAAGTAAATGACTTACAAAAGCTTAAATCTAAATACCGTTTATTCTAAATTACCACAAAAGTAAATTTTGAAAGAGAATGTGAAGTGGTGCGTATGGACCGATTATGTAAAACCTTACATCATGTATGCATGTGAAGCTTAAATTGGACATAGATAGCAGAGCATATGAAATCATAAAGCTTGATTGGACCAAGCATAAAGCATCAGATAAAGATGCAAATTGCACACAATGATAGAAATGATAAAATTTATATAAAGAATCTTCTGCCATTGCCATCAAGAACCAAGTTAACTTCGAGACCATTAAAGAGTTTTAATGGAAGTAATAAGTTAACTTCAAGTCCAACTTTACACCACAGGAAGTGTAAATTTGTTATTGACAGTTACCAAGTCAATTTCTTCCTGCTGCTGCCAACCAACAATTCTCAGTATCTTTATCCTATAATTACATATATTAACGGCAGAGAGCAAGCAGAATTATCACCAAAACAACATGATGTCAGTCGCTATAAATTATGAGGTAAAACAACAAACGTTTTAACATATATTTTCTCTCCAAAAGAGCAGTCGCCAACAGTTTCACCGCGTCCATGTAGATTGAATCAAGAACAAATTATGATTTTTTATCATGACACAGAAAAAACAGATAGTGCACAGCAAGTTAAATAACGGCACTGATCCTAGATTTGTGATTTTAACTATCACACATGATCATTGCCCTGCCATAATGCTTTTCACTGTAATATTTTCCTAATAAAAGGAAATGGCAGCTACCAAACCCTGCATTATATATTTATGTATGAGAGAGCAAGAGAAAGAGAGAGGGAGCAAAACCTGTGGACAGGATAGTGAGGGAAGAGTTGGGAGACAGTTTGAGCAAAGTGAGCAAACTGATAGATGCCGTTGGTGCAAAGATATCTACCAGAAGCAGCGGGAGCATTGAACAGCAATATTTGTGCCTTGGCCACATCTCTAACATGCACTGCTCCCAACCAATGATGCTCCTGGGTATCTTGGGAGCCCTGCAACAACTGTTGTAGCACTGCACTGCTGGCATTCAAGCTTGGTTGCAGGAGAGGGCCAAGACATGTGGCTGGATTGATCGCCACTACATCCATTCCATGCTTTTCAGCATATTCCCATGCCGCTTTCTCAGCCAGCGTCTTTGACACCGGATACCATTTCTGTCTACTCTTGCAGTATTCCACGTCTGTCCAGGATGACTCATCAAAGGATCCTTTCGTTTCAGGATCCCAATTGGGGTTAGGCACAATTGCTGATATAGAGGAAGTAAGCACCACGCGCCTGACCTTGGCCGTTCTGGCAGCCTCCAGGACGTTCAGTGTGCCCTGCACGGCTGGCATCACCAGCTCCCTGTGTGGGTCTTTGGGATCCTCCAGACTGCAGGGAGAGGCAACGTGGAACACACCCTGGCATCCCTCCACTGCCTTGAGGACGGAGGTGTAGTCCAAGATGTCTGCCTCGTAGACCTCCAGCCGCACGTTTGGGGAAGTGGCGCCAGGAAGAGAGAACAGATGTGAGGCGTCTGACCCTGGATAAATCGATGCGTGGATCCTGGTGTAGCCGTCTTCAAGGAGGGTGCGGACCAGCCATGAACCTATGAAACCGTTGGCTCCTGTCACGCACACTGCTTCCTTTGCGTTTGCTGCAACCATTTTTGTGTTTTCTCGTAAAGAAGATTGAGTGGTGCTTCAATCGATCTCCTTACTTATAGCTTTTTAAAAGCGAAAGATCAAATTGGATTGGAATTATCCAAATCAAGATAACTCTAACCATTTTTGGATTTGGTAGTAATTTTTGCAGATAATTCGCGTAGGTTGAGAGGTTGAAACGGACAGGACTGGATTATGTATCTTCATTTTGATTTTTTTTTAATTTAATTTTTTTTGGATAATGCTATATAATCCTTTCTGTTTTTTTTTTTTAAAAGATCAACTATTTCAAATTTAAATTTGTGTATTTAACAGTTAATATTTACTGAGCTAAAAAGTATAAACTTATGTCTAAGGTAAAGATTTGACAAATCATACAATAAAATAAAATTCCTAATCAGATTTATTCCTCTTTCTCAAGTTGATTTTGGATTTTTTTTTCACTCAACGAATAATACAAGCAATCAAGTATTGAAGCAACATCTTCCTTAATCCCTCCTCCTCCTCCAATATTGTTAATGGGTTTATAATAATCTTGAAGTCAATTAAATGAACTTTGCATTTTGCTTTGACTTCTTCAAATCCTTGATAGAATAAAATAAAAAAAACAAAATAATAAGAACCCAGAAAAATGTGGGGAGAGTTAGGATGAGTATAGCTGAAAGAGAAACCCTTTCTCAAGTTGATTTTCTTTTCTTTTCTTTTCCCATCCAACAATACAAGCATCATTTTATTTTAAGCAACAACTTCCTTACTCCCTATGGGTTTCAAACTCTCAAGCTAATTCGGAAAATTATTGAAGCGGATAAGTTTTACTAAACGAATTGGTTTTACTTATATGGCCTTTTATTTATTCATATGTCAGGATATTTTCAGTAAAACAGCGTCCTCAAAAGAAGCCAGAATATCATGCAACGTACCCAAATTTCATGTTCCGCTCTAATCAAACACTCTTATTATTCAATTTCACGAATGTACAAGAAATAATTAATTTATGGATTGCTTGGTCATTTAATCAAAATAATTAATTTTAATAACTAAATATAAATTAAAAAATTAAAGAAAAAAGATAAAAAAAATAAAAAGTGAAACTAAAAACTAATTCAGAAGTAAAAAACGATACGCTACACAACCTGAAAAAATCTTAACCACTTTTTTCGTCTTTCTCTACGTTAATAAAAAAAATCCAAAAAATAGCCTAACATGACACCGTTTTACCAAAAATTAAGGACAAACAAATATTGTCCAGCACGACACCGTACAACTAAAAATTAAAAAAAAAAATATACAGAACGACACCATTTAATTAAAGTCTATATTAGAAGCCTCAAACGACACCGTTTAATCTATAACATTATTAGAAAGAAGCCTCAAATGAGCTTTCTCATTTTGCCACGTGTAACGTTTTAAGTAGGGGATTTTAAAGCTCTAACAGGCGCGAAGAGGTTTTAGAGCTCTAACAAGTTTTCAAAAAAAGAATTCTTAAATTGCCCGGTGTGAGAGTAAAATTAAAAAATTAAAAATGTTCCTTAACAATTCTACCAGAGTAGAATAGTAGATTCTGAAACAAAGCAAAAAAGAGTTGGTAACAGATCTGAAGAGAAAACAGAAGAAGAAGAAGAAGATGAATTTACAAGAAGTACCCACAAAAGGGTTAGACTTTTGTTCTTTCTTTTGAGTATTTTCTAACACAGAAAAAAATGAGAGTAAAAACAAATAGAACTGGAGTCAGTCTCTTTCTTTCTGAACAGAAGGTAAAATTTTTGTAAAACACAACAACAACAACAAAAACTCAATTTTGAAAAACAGAGAGATCAAAGGATATCCACAGCTTCTCTGATTATTTTACTTTCTCTATTTTAGAAGAAAAAGAAAAAAAAAATGTCGAAGCAAAGAGAGGGCAAGAGAGGTGCAAAGAGACCCATGTGCAACACACGGGTCATATTCTAATATATATATAAGTGAGTTTTTTAAGACCTTACTTTGTGCCACGTGGAGTTTTAATTTTGCATCGAGGGGAGCCATCGAGTGGAGCTTTAGTGGATTGACACGTGGGAGGATGACTGTGTGATATTTTTTTTTTTTTCACTCGTGAGCTTTGGGGGTCTTAGAATTTCTTTCCTTTGACGATACTAACGAAGGCATTTCGATACTTATGGCTTTCATATGGTAGGGAACCTTTTTTTAGTATTTTTGGTGTGTTGTAAGATGTTGGGGGTGTTTTGATTTTGTTATGTTGATTGTCTTCTTTTTGCTAAAATTAGTTTTGAATTTCGATAATATTTACATGGTTTTTTCCTTTTTTTTTTACCTCATCGTTTCGAAATCTTCTTCCATTTCCTACTCATTTTTATTCTTTTTCTTCTCTTTTTGTTTTTTTTTTCTTTTCATTGTTGTTATTTTTATTATTATTTCTCTATCTATAATAGTTACATGTATGCCAATTAGTCCAATCGTAGTCCAATATTTAATCAGTGTTGCTGTGTATGTTTTCTTCATTGTTATGCTTTTGATATCTTCGTAGTTTGGTTTGTGACTTGCCATTTGTTTTCATTCTTGGTAGTTCACTGTTTAACTACAGAATGGGGAGTCAAACATTTTTTTATTGAATTCACCATTTTTTTTGTATATTTAATAGTTTCTTCTTTTAATGTGGAGATTTAATTTAAGAGTTTATTATTTTCTTTTTTTGCCACCTACTTTTCAAGATTATAATCTTTGATTTCGCACATAATATGTAGTGGTTCAATTATTCACCAAAAGAAGAATAAGAAATTTAAAAAACAATGGGAGAGGAGTGAGTGGAAGAAGAAAAAAACTTTATGAAATTGTCCAAGTAAAAATATAATTATTATATATTTGCACAAATTGAGATCAATTAAATAAATTTTAAATTCTATTGTATCTTACTTTCTCTTTTATATAATGAGAGAGATGATTAATTAAAAACTAGTCTTCTCAAGTTAAACTTATTTTATATATTCTTTTAATTGTATAAAATTTTTCTCACACTTACATGATGTTATAACTTATAACTTTTAAAGTATCAAAATTAACCTTAATGTAATCCTAATTCTTTATTCGAGGTTTTGTAAGAATGGAATTTTATTATTACAACATTTATCACTCGATTTCAAAATTTTGTTTTAGTGATTTTATTTTAAAACCCAAAATTACATTAAGGTTAGCATGCATTTATATTTAAGTCAAATTTGTTACTTTTTATCAATCGATTTCAATTTAAATACTCACATATACTACAAAGACAATTAGGTTGATTGCTAAAAGTTATTATTCATTTTACTTGAAAAAAAAAAAAGAAATAAATAGCTCAACGGTAGGTATTCAAAAATCAAATTCAAATTCTTTCCTTTTCAATACAAAAATTCTTAATTAAAATTTCAATATTATTTGCTTTGCAACATAATACGATCAAAGAAAATTCATATTTTGATGAACAACAACTTAAAATATATAATGGTGTTGATCTTAATCAATTCGAATATAATTTTATGTAAATTATAATCATACTTATTATTGTGATACTATATCTCATATCAGATGTAAATGTAATTACTAATATCTATATAACGATCAAAATTCATCACTATTAGTAACTTAAGTTTAAGTTTTTGAAAGTCATGTGGTTTAGATTTGAAAAGTTGTTAAATCAGTGATGATTGGACTTGGATTGTTACAAATAATCTTAAAGCATGCGTTAATTCGATATGGACTTTCACATTACGTCAATGAGATTTTGATAAGACAACAAAAATTTGAGTAGGTGGCACTGTGTGGTGAGATTTTGATCTTGTGAAATGAGCTTTTATTGTGATATGTAGTCTTGATGAGAATATTAAAGATTTGAGTGAGTGAAATTATAATACCACATCTATATCAGATGTGAATGTAATCGTTAAGACCTGTATAACGATCTAAATTCATCATTACAAATAACTTGAACTTAAATTTTTAAAAATCACGTGGTTTATGTTTAAAAGGTTAAAGATCACGTGGTTTAAGTGTGAAAAGTTGCTGGACCATTGGTGCTTGGACTTGGATCGCTACAATTAGAATCATACTTTAATTTCAACTTTTTTTTTTCACTTAATAATTAACACTGTCATTCTTTTTTCTCAAAATTCTGATGAAAAAGTTACAAAATTCCATTGAAAAGAGGTACCATATTTTCAATTATTTTAATGTAAATTCGTCGACTGTCATTCATTTTTCTCAAAATTCTGATGGAAAAAGGTACAAAATTCCATAAAAAAAGCTACCATATTTTCAATTATTTTAATGTAAGTTCGTCGGGAAAGACGAAAATTACCGACAAAAATTTCCTAACCAATTTAACAAATCAAATGTGGGAAGAAATGAAAAAAAAAAAAAAAAACTTGCAGCGACCAAATAAACCTGATTTGTGTCTTCCTAGCCGCAGCTGGAAAGCGCTTTTTCTTTATCTTTTCTTGTTGGCAATAATCATGCCTCTATTATTAGAATGAAATAAAAACATGGCTAAATGTAACAATTGCAAACAGGGGAAGAAGAGAGCTTACCAAGATAGTTACTGGAAATCATCAGAAGATGCAAAGAACAATGGGACTTTTCTCCGAGGCAATGACTATGTATGAGCAGAAAGAAGAAAAACTCTAAACTGTCCGAGAGATACTCAATCCCAGATGGACTTTTGAATCGATTTTTGAATAGTTTAGTTCATCAAAATCACCTTCAAAGGATAAACTCAACAACTTAACAACTTCCAAAACCTTAAAATCATTTTAGGTCTAATTCTAATTTACATAGAACAGATCTAAACTAAAACAAAGAACAAGAGCACGAAAATAAACATAAGAAAAATGTGCTGTGTTCATTGAGTCACTGACCTTTACGGTATTTTCTAAAAGAAGCAGAGGAGCAGAGGATCAGTGCGCTTTGCCGAGGTCACCAACCGTCAGCAAGGGACGGCAAAGGGTGGGGGCAGAGCCTAGGGCGGGGAAAATTGAAAATTTGGGGAAGGCTTTGGGAAAAAGATGAGCAATTTAGTGTTTGATTTGTGCTTCATATTACAAAGGATATAGTTTCTATATTTATATCACGGAACTGTTGGCAGATGTTTGGAGTGTTTTTCTTCTATCCCTGAGTTTGGGTCCTACCACAATCAGAATTTTACATATATACCCTTTTATATTATATTATTTAATGAACTGTTAATTTTAAAATACTTGTAATAAACTTTATTATATAAACTATGATATAATTTAACATTTATAGATAATAACAATATATTATCTATTAATTAATGCTATAAAATATATAATATTATTTTGTTGTTTATATAATTTATTGTTTATTAGTTGTTAAATAAATATATTATTTTGTTAAATATAAATTACTTAAATATCAATATATATAAGTTATATATTTATATTATATAGTATATCAACTTAATATATGTTATAATTTTATATGTTACCTTTTATATTATATTATTTAATGAACCATTAGTACTAAATTATTTGTAGGCAGGGGCGAAGCCTCCTTATGTGGTAGGGGGACAACTTTTAAAAATATTTCATAACATATAAAAATTTTTAAATTTTTTTTATATATTCTATTAATGACCTCTTCAAAATAATTTTTTATTTAATAATTAATATAAATAAAATATAATAAAATGATTTCACATATATCACTCAATTTTAATTTTTTTTCAATCTATATTATTATTTTTATTTATACTTATTTATTTATTTCATTTCTATTCTATTTGTTCATATGTTATAAGTTTTTATAATTTTTTTCTCAAATTTCTACAAACTGTTAACTATATTTTTTTTCTTTGTTTTTTGTTATATAATATGTAGTACCTACCTTCTACTTGTCATGTTTTTCTTTTCTATGTTACGTAAATTTTATTTTCTATAATTTAATCTTTAAAAATTAATAAATTATTATATAGTTATCAAATATAAGTTGTAATGTTACATTGTCACTTAAAATTTCATCAATGTATCATTTTTTTATTAATTCTGATTATATAAAAGAAAATTAACTTTAGAATTTTTTTATATGCTTTACGTTTTATATTTAATTGAAATGAAATTATCTTGAATATATAGTATTTAAATAATTCTGATTATATAAGAAGAAACTATTAATCTTATATATCGTTTTTAACTATTTATATTTTACAAATTATAGTTTTATATTTAGTTTCATATTTCTATTATCAATATTTTTATTGTTGATTGAATTTAATATATTTGTTTTTAAAAATTTTTTAACTCTTATTCAACTGTGTTTGATCCCTCAATAAAATGTGGCTAGCTCCGCCCCTATGGAGGCCTACATCAAGTGGTAAGTTGATATCTAAATCCTTCTGCCATTTTACTTGCAATCAGTATTCTAAAAGTAGAGAATTGTGAAAAAATATATGAATTGGGGTTTTTGTTTAGCAATTAATGTGGCAAAGAGTTACTGTCAAACTAAAATCGGTTAAACAGAAATTAATTGGAGATAATCAAGAGAATTATGTTTTGTGCAAAGCTGGTTTAGAGACTGTTTCTCATCTCTTCTTCACCTGCGATGCAACATGGAGAGTTTGGAGTATGTGGTGTCGGGATTGGGGAATTGAATGGGTAACTCATGAAAATCCAAGACATTTCTTCTTGACGTGGAGGTCCTTATGCGCTTTAGGGGAAAATCATGAGGTATGGATATTGGCTTTTTATGCTATTGCATGGACAATATGACTTTTTCGAAATAAGATTGTATTTAATGGGAAATTATGGGATATTTTACAAGTCTATGATCTCATTAAATTATGTGTGACAATTTGGAGTAAAGCTAATTGGCCAAACATAGTAGAAAAAATTGATGATGTGTTTAGAGTTCTTCATAGATTAGCATTTTTACATAAAGCCAACTTTATAGTAAGAAAAGATATTTGGTGGATAACCCCTCTTGAAGGTTGGGTTAAATTTAGTGTAAATGGTGCTCCTTCAGGAAACCTAAGATCAGCTAGAATTAGTTGGATGCTGCGTGATCATAACGAGATTTATTAATTGGTGAATGTGATTATATTTATATAGTGAGTTACAGGCTATTAATCTATTCACCAATTACATGAGAGACTCAAATTTAAATCTCTCGTTAGAAAGTGATTCCAAAAATGTTATATATTGGTTTAATAATTTAGAGACATCTCATAGAGATGTAGGTAGCGTTTACTACAGATCTCTACCTTTCAAGCATTATTGAAGACTTGGAAAATTACTCAAATTATGAGAGAAGGAAATAAGGAGGCGTATAAACTTGCCAACGAAGGTGTTGGCCTGGGTAGAGGGATTCTTTGAAATTTTGGAGTCTTTGAATTTGAGTTAAGAGTTGATTGAGATCAACATATCTACGAGTTCTAATTGGGGTTGGGCTCTATCTCTTTGATTTTGATAAAAATACCATGTAGATAAATAATAGTTTGATGTGGATTGAGTTTGTATTTTTGAATTTTCAAGTTTCAAATTAAATTGAACCGTTTAGCTGTAACACCCCGTACCTTCGTATAGGAGCCAATACGATCTTATTGACGAGATGAAGGGTCAATGGACGTAAATTTAAGTGCAAAAGAGTGGTAATGGACGAAAAGAATATTTTAGAATAAAATATTTCACACGAGAGAGAAAAATAATTAAATAATAATTAAAAAATAATATCTTATTGAGGATGAATTAGCTAGTTAAAAGGTGATTTGGAAGTGAACTAGGATAAAGTGAGGCACTTTGGGACTCGAGGAGTCAAGTGAAAAATTTTGGATTTAAATAATATTTTATTGATAAAATAGTATTAAAATATTAATATCTTATTAATTATTGATATTAGTCACAAATGATGATTATATGACTAATCTAAGTGGGGGAGGAGAGTAAAGCCGAATTTTGAGGAAAAACGACATAAGTGAGGTCCGCATTCCTTTATTTAATAAAGGAAGAGCGAATAAATATATATTTAAATTTATGGTGATATCGTGGTAAAGTACAAATTGTATATTTTATTTGTACATGTGTAAAGGAAGAAAGATAAAAGAAAATTGGACTTAAAAGAAAGGATTGAGGACCAAATTGTAAAAGATGAAAAGTATAGAGGGTCGAATGGTAAATAAGGAAAAGTTGAGGACTTATGTGCAATGACAATATTTGAAGCTAAGTGGACATTAACTAACCAAAGGAAGTTAGATTATGTGAGATAATGAGATGTGCATGTAAAATTTACTATTACATGCAAATGATAACATGTAAAAAAAAAAAAAAAAGAAGCTAGTGGGGAACATGTGAGGCCCCCATCATGTGAAGTAAAAGGAAAGATAGGCTTAAACTTGTTTGCATGTAAAGAGATTGGTGCATTAGGTGGCCAAATGAGGAAAGGGGAAACATAGATGCATGTGTCTTGAATGGTTTGATAAATGACTCAATAACATATAAAATAAAGTTTGTGCATGAAATGTAATTGGAGGAATAAACTAGTGCATTAAATAAATAATAAAGGGAGACTAAATGGGAGAGTGAAGGTGGGGATGGAGAAGTGTAGTGAGGATAGATATTAGGCCAATGGACAAGGGAGGAAATTGGTGCATGAAGCACCGTTGGATGGCAAAGTGGCCAAATAAAATAAGAAGAATAAGAATGCATGTGTTTTGATTGGTCCATGGGGGTGGCCAAATGGAAACAAAGGAAAATTTGTGCATGAAATGTGATTGGTTCCGATGGGCGGCCATATAAATATTAAGTTGAAAGAGTGAAAGAGAAAAGTGAAGAGGACTTTCGTGAGACTTGAGGGCCGACCATTTAGAGGAGGAAAGAAAGGAAAGGGAGCTTGAGAGGATTCCACCCGAGTGGAAGAAAAAGAAGAAAGAAAAGAGAGAAAGGAAGGAAAGGCTCGGTTTTGCACAAAATCAAGAGGAACCGTGAGGTTTCCTCCTTCATCTTGTAGATTTGTGCTATTTCATCACCGAAGGAGTCTTCAATACTCAAGAGAGAAGCCGTGGAGTGTTGATGGAGGTGTAAAGCTCAGTTTTGTGATTCAAGCAAGGAAAGGTAAGAAATTTGGTTTTTAGCTTGAGTAATCTTTGAAAATGAGTTGGTGACTAAGAGAAATGTCTTGTAGCAACAAAGATTAGCTTGATTGGAGAGGGTTTAGTGACATGCAAAGCTATCAAAATTGTGGGTGCATGATGGATTCAAAGTGGAAGATAAATGGTAAGTATAATATTGTGTTTTAAGCTCATGGTTGGAAAGAACTTTGAAGAAATAATTCGTGAATTATGTTGGCAGCTTGATGATTAATGTTTTGAAGGAACATTAGAGTTCATCTACGGGTCAAACAACCACAAAGGTAAAAACGAATGATGTTTTAAGTATAGTTGAAAGATCATGAGAAATGGTTACTGTTGTGTGGTTGGAATTTGAAATGGTACATTGTGAGGGATTATGGTTGTTGAAAGAATCTATTTGCATAAGCTAGTTGAAAACATTAAGTTTGCATGGTATGTTATTTGAAAGAAATAAGGAGGAATAATGAAGGTGGAAGATTAAGAAACAAAGCATTGAAAGTTAGATAGACAATTATGCATGTAAACTTGGAAATAATTGAGTGAAATTGAGCATGATTGTTGCTACCATATATGTGGTTTATGTTGTCAAAATATAAGATGGATTTGAATGGAAATGTTTTGGAAAGGTTGAAATGGGCACTTGATGTTATTAATATGTTCCAGTACGTGTAGTTTAAAGAATTATGCAAGCAAAGGATATGGATACCTTTAGTTAAAATGTGTCAAGATGTACATGAATATGCAAGGTTAAGTGAGAAAGAAAAATGGGAATGATACACATTAAGTATATTAAGCTTGGTTTATTGCTAGGAAGTGTGCAAGTGCAAAGAATACCGTGGCGATTAACTAAAGGAGGAAATGTAACCGGATAAGTGGCAAAGTGATATCCCGCCATTGTAAGATGAGTAGGGGGTGTTTATTTCAAAATCTTCGTACTAAATATATGGATTTACGTTAATAAACGTTGCTGATTTTCTTAATTGCAATTATGAATAGTATAAGCTGTTAGCCTTGATAGGTAACTTTAAAATGGATTTACAATGATTTATATATTGCTATTGTGGAAAGCATGGGCTAGTCAAAATGCTAGGCAAATTTGTGGATGCCATGATATTTGAAAATGTTTTATGTATATATATAGATAAGTTATAGACGTAAAGTGTTTTAGAAGCCGAGAAATAGCCTTTTATACTGTTTTGCATCAAAAATCTGTGCCTTGTATTTTTGTGTGATATGCATTTGTTAAATGATTTATATGCAAGTTTTTGAGTGCCGGTTTTAGTCCAATTTTAATACAAGTATTTATACCATGCCTTTTTAATGCGAAAAGCAATTTGAAAGGTTATCAAACCTTGTTTTCAACTGATTTAAATGAAAGTCTTGAAAAAACATAGATTTGGTTTTGAAAACAGTTTTGACAAATCGAGAGCATCCAGAATAGGTCAAATGTCACATCAAGATTGTGTGACCCCTGTCACGACCCGGAACTCCCATCGAGCCCGTGACAACCGCCGCGAAGCCTCGATAGACATTCTTCCCCCGAACACCTTTCGAGACCTCGCAAGGCTTTTGTACCAGTTTTTCCATTCCTCTCTCTTTTTTCCTTTTTTTTTTGAATAATAAAATAAAATAAAAATACTAATTAAAATTATCTATTTTAATGTAAAACAATATATATATATATTTTTGAAACATCAAAAATTAATTATCTGCACATAAAATAAAATAAATTTATACATACTATACTATAGAAAACTAGAGTATGCATTTAAATTACAATGACACGTGGGCCCCCAAATAACTGAGAAGGTTTAAGTCTATAACCTTGCTTTCTAGGATGCAACTCCGAAATTTACTTCTCGATGCAATTGACAGTCTACTGCCTATTCTGAGCCTGAAAAATGTATAGGAAGAAGGGGTGAGATTATAAAATCCCAGTGAGTAGACAGA
>NC_030855.1:11167783-11182617 GCF_000208745.1 Theobroma cacao
GCTTAAATGCGGTGCTGACCTAATTCGGCCTATTATCTCCAATTTAACTCCAAATCAATTCTTCTCACTTTCTACACTCCAATTATACTTAAATTACCTTAGTGACTGTGAATGAGATTCAATTTATCAGTCTCAACAGCAAATTACGAAAATACCCCTAGTGGGTAAAAATTCTTATTTTTGCTCCGAAAATTCCCATTATTTTTCTAGGCTCATAATTCATCATTATTCATCATAATTCCTCAAATAAACATCAAGATCATCAGCTAATATTCCCCTAGAAATTCGACCAATAATGGTACACTGACTCCGTGATTTTTTCTACTTAATTTTCTCTCCATAATTCGTTAATTCCTACACCAAAAAATATTATTTCTTAATCAAATCACCTAGAATAACATCCCATTCTTCCTCTTTATTCACTTAGAGAATTCGGCTATTGATGGGCACCAAACCTTTGGTGGTTTTCTTCACTTGTTTTCATGCTACACATCATTAATCACCTAAAAACACTAACATACCTAAAAATCAAACCAATCCAATATCATTCTCTCTCCATACCCATTTTGAGCAGCCATAAATTCATCATGAAAACATGTAATTTAATCTTGGAAATTAAGGAAAAATGCATGGGTAAGGTAAATCACTAGCAAAATCAAAGAAATTTTACCTTTGCTTGATTAAATCCTTGAATTCCAACACTTTCTCTTTGATTTTTCCCACCTAGGGTTTGTTCTTCCTTGGTTTCTCTTCTCTTCTGGTTTGGCTGATCACTATGGAAGAAATGGGCTGATTTTTTACCCTTTTATAAGGAAATAATAAAATAATAAAAACATGACACATGGCGTTTCCTTATTGGTTCAAATTTTAAATATTTGACTTTTAATTCTTTAATTCTCTGCCACACATTTCTCATGTTTATCCATTTCCATGATGAATAAAATCCCTTGTTCTAGACAAATGTCGAGGTAAAAATTTACCGATTTGCCCCCGAGGTGGCAAAATTACCATTTCGCCCTTATACTCCAAATTATACCGAAATTAAAATTTTTCACTTCTAAACTTCAAATCATACTCCAATACCCAAATCATACTCCAATAAGTCAAATGGGGCCAAAAAAAATCTTTTCTAAAAATTCTCATTTTGTCCCCAAGTCGCAAATAACCATTTTACCCTTGGATAGTGAAAATTTCGGTTTGACTCCAAATTGATCCTTGAACTCTGAATTACCATTTTGAGTCATCCCTGAACTGTGAAACTCTTAATTTCACCTTAAAATTCCTATTTGAACTAGTTCGAGGCTTAATCGACTTAATGATACCATTAGGGGTAATATCGTCTTTTAACAATTTCTCAAACTTCCTAAATATGTAACCATTCTATTGAGCATGTAAATGACATCATAATTATTTTATAGAACAGGGTTTGACAAGAGAACCTTTGGGTCACGGACTAGCTGTTAGATGTGGTTAGGGCTATGGTTTGTGATTATACGTGGCAAGGCCATGGGTTGTTATATGTGGCTAAGCCATAAGTGATATTGGCGATTGCGATCGCTTTATTTGTTCGATGTCAGCAAACATCGTCAAACTGCCATGGCTGTGGGAATCCGATGGAGCGAGACTCCCGAATTGTTATTACGTGGAAATAAGTCCTTAGGTGATTACTATGTTTACCTACTTGAGAGCCTTGTGATTTTTTCGACGCGTACTCTTTTGCCTGGTTGAGAGTTAAGGTTTCTCTACAACTCCCCTTGTTTGAATAAAAGCTTTCAATGCTTACTTGACGATCATGAGTTAGTTTATGTGGCTGTACACGTTGATTTCTTTTCACGCCACACATTTTGGGAGCGTGCGTATTTTATACTGTTTTTCGTATTTTGATGGCAAGTGATGTTTTCGATGATTGAACTTTGTTTTACTACACTTGTTTCTGGCATCGTTTTGCCAAGTGAAATATTGCATTTTGATTTTACGGTACCATTTTTTTACAAGGCACAAACACTCTACTTGTGATTTGATTTTTCTAAGATTGTTATTCTTATTCCGATTTTATCATTCAAATGATCTGTCTTAAGCTTGTTTCCCATTTACACCCTGCTCACGGAGCTGATAATCACTGAGTTTGTGAGACTCACCCCCCTTTTTCCTTTTTGTAGATAGTGATCAGCCTAACGTGCAATCACTGACATCTATTGTCTACAGCAGATAGGTAAAGGCATCTACTAGTTGTTTTGAGTCGTTCCGCTGCTAGAGGTCGAGTCAGTCATAGCACAAGTTAATTGTAAGTAGTGTCAATGTAAATGTGCAGTTGAATATTATAGATTTTAATGTATTCTTACGATTATGGTGAATAAAGGTTAAAATGGTTTATTATGATTTATATTCAAATCTTATTACAGTAGTTATATGGTTCAAGATAATTTCATAGATTGATGGCATGAAAATGAAGAAATAACTAAGGTTTCAAATAAGACTTGTTCGGGACTTGACGGGTTTTCCCGCAAGACTCAAACACTAGTAGCGATCAAGGAGCGGTCATTACATTAGCATTGGGAACTACATGAGTGGACGGTAAGTTAAATTGGATGTAGGCATATGTCATGAGGTGCGTAGACGTCAGACATAAGTCTGTGTCTAGACAAGCGTTTAATGTCTCAATTTGCTTGAAGGCTGGCTATACTTTTTTTTGTGAGACCTTGACCTTTATAGACTTGTAAAGGGAAATATACGCGATATCCCTAATCAGGGGTAATTTCGTCATTTCCTTAGTAAACCCATAAAAGTAAGGTTTTTAAACAATATTATGGCCTAAGTAGGCTTAAGGCATAAATGGATGGTGAAATTAGGGGTAAAATGGAAAAGAAACCAAAATTTTGATGATTTTGACGATAGGGGTAAAATGGTCATTTTTCACCTCGGGTTAAAATTTTAAGTTTTTATGAACCCGAGTATGTTTAGACTATTATGGACCTTGTCCCAGTGTCCAAAGAACAAAAATATTTCATAAAAGATTGGAGGAGAGTAAGTTAATTGGTGGAAGGGCATTTTCGTAATTTTAAGGGAATGGATAAATTTGGCCTATAAATATCTTGAATTTCCAGCAGCTTCTTGAAATTTCCAGCAGTTGGTCTTCTTCTTCCCTTCTCCTCTCTCACGTTTCTTCAATTTCTCCATGGGAGTTTTCTTCAAGCTTCTATAACTTTCTCTCTTTAGCTTCAATTTTCATGCATTTGGTGCACCCTTCCATAAACCCTTGTGCTATTTCATCCTTTCACTTTAAAACCCTTGATAAATCTCAATTCTGCATTTTCTCTCACTAATTGGACGTTCTAGAGAGAGAAAAAGAGAATTACCTCATTGATTTGAAAGCAATTGGAAGAGAATTTGACTACAAAGGAGCCCTAGGGTAAGTGATGAATTAAGCTTGGTTTTTAGCTGCAGAAAATGGCTAGTAATTGGGATTTGTGAGTTGTTTATTGTTGAGTACGTTCATTACTTTTAGTGATTAAGATAGTGAACATAGATGGCCATTTAATGTGGCAATTGAAAGCTAGTTAAGAGATAGCTTTTAGGGTTCATAGTGTGTAAATTGACCTATTGCTTATGCTAATGTGATCCTAGGTTTTAAGGAAGCCCCATCATCTCATTTGGACAATTAGGGGAATTGGAGTCATCTAAAGGCTCTACAATCAATTGGTGAGTGGACTACCTTCAAAACTTATTTTGGAAAATATAATGTATTTGCCACCCATTTGAATGAATTATCAAGTTTTTCATAAAGACAAGTGCCTTGGGAACAAGCTTTTGCAAAATGGTTTTATATTGTGATATGTGAATGCTACGGATTCATGCACTATTGTAGTATGATGATATATAAATGTGTGTGTTGTGCATGATGAATGATATTGTGTATAATGACTGTAACCGTGTGTGTGCACGATGTGGGGGGATGTACACGATGGTACTGATTGTGCACGTTGTGGGGGGATGCACACGATGGTGTCGGCTATGTGCACGATGTGGGGGGATGTACATGAGCCGGGTGTGATTATGATGATGTTGATGTTTATCTATGTAATTATGCATATCTAGACTTATGAAATGAAAACTTATGAATGTGATATATGATTGACATATATGAGAAATTTGATACATTGCACTTTGAGAATTTTCATGTGCTGTATGTTGATTTTGTTGGTTTAGAAGGATGGCCTTTTTGTTGAGTGAGGGGAAACTTTCTCTTGTTGCTCTGTTTTTGCTGCAGCGAAATTCATTCTCGCTGCAGCAAGAAACTCTCGGGTTTGAGAACCTTCACCAGAATTAGTTCTCGCTGCAGCGAGATAGTCACCGTAGCTTCTCGCTGCAGCGAAAAAGGGATTTCGTTGCAGCGAAAAACTCTCTGTTTCATTAGTGAAATTTCGCTGCAGCGAGAAACCTTATGTTTCTGGGTTACAATTTCGCTGCAGCGAGAAAGAATCTCACTACAGCAAAAAATCTTCTGTTTTGGTCTCCTATCTTGTCCAATTGCTGCCTTATCTTTCACTTCTTTACTACCATATCAGAGCATGGACTTCCTACATTAAGGATTAAATGAGTTAAGTTTAAAGGGAGGAGGTTTAGTGAGAAATCCTCGACCAGTTGAGAAACCCTCGTTTGACTAATAACTAAATCCCAACGTCGTTGCAGCTGCAGCGAGAATGCCTTTTCGCTGCAGCGAAGATTCGTTGTCGTATTTGACATGCTTGTGTATAATTAAAGCTTTCATTCTTCAAATGGTTCGTTATGTATGGGTTCATGATTTTCAAATGATTAATCATTTAAGGGCTTGATAAGGGGTTTTTAATAAGAATAGAAACAAATTGCATTGTTTTGAAAAAGAATGCATCATGATTTCATTAAAGATTACTTACGATATGCTTGTTCCCTTTCTTGTTCACTGACTAGGTTTATACTCACCATTTTCAACTTCATGTTTTCAGATCACGAGGTAGCCGGTAACTAGGACAAGGTGTCCTTATAGACTTGTACACATCTTTTGGTAGGTGTCTTGGCATTCAGTAGCTGTACATTCGTCCGAGTCCCTCCACTGGAAGTCGAGTATTATTTTGTTGTGTATAGACGAACCTAATGTGATTGTTAAGATACATGTAGTAAACAAATGTATATACACTTGTTTAGTATGCAAATATGAGATGGCAATGTTTAATAATATTTTGATTCTAAGTTTTGAAAAATGACTTAGCAGTTTATGGTGGAATGATAAACACGTCGGACTAATAGGCTTGCTTGGGCTTAGTGGACTACGTCCATTGGGCCCATGCGCCTGTCAGGGCCCGGAATTTGGGTCGTGACATTTTTGGACAAGACAATGTTGTTCCTTGCATTTGGACATGTGTTGTGAAATTAATACATGGTCTTAATAGCCTTGGACTGGTTTTCTTGGTGCTTGGACATCCTTACATCCAATCTTTATGTACTTTAAGGGTGTTATTTGTAACTTCCCGTATCCTCATTTAGCTATCAATAAGTCCCTATCGATAAAACGAAAAGTCACTTGATGTAAATTAAAGGTCGAAAAACGGGTACGGGTAGACCTGTCAATATGGGCCAGTTCGGCCCTAGCCCTTGTGGGTTGAAAAAATATGGGCTGGGTCAGGCCAGCCCATTTTTTATATGGGCTGTGAAATTCTCAACCCAGCCCACCCTTTGTTAGCCCATGGGATGGGTTGGGCAGCCCATTTCTTTTTTTTTTCAAAAAAAAAAAATTCATTTTTATAATTTTAGTTAATAAATTTTCTATTAATAAAATTATTTTATGATTTAATTCGTAAATTAAAATTATTAATTTGATAAGTAAAGATTAAACAGTTTAAAATATATAAAATAAGTAATATTATTGATAATTAAATTATTAATTTTATATAATTAAATATATAAAATTATTAATTTTTTTGACTCATAGGGTTGGCCCGCCCCAGGCCACCCCAGCCCACTGATTTGGTGGGCTGGCCCATCTAGGCCCAATTTAAATATGGGCATAAATTTTCATGACCTAGCCCACCCCATATTAAATGAAAATTGGGCCAGCCCTATTTTCACAGGTATAAGTACGAGTGAGAAGAACATTTTGAAACAAAAAATTATTTTATTTTATAAATAAATAATATTAAAATATTAATATTTTATTGGTTATCAAAATTAGTCATGAGAGAAAGTTCTATGACTAATTTAAGTGGGGGAGAAGAAGTACGAATGAATTTTGGAGATAAATGACATAAGTGAAACCGCGAGATTTTATTAAATAGAGCTAAAGCAGGTAAGTCAATATTTAAATATTACGGTGATATCGTGTTGAAGAACAACTTCGATATTTTGATTGTACACGTGTAAGAGAAGGAAGATAGAAGAAAATTAAAATTTTTACACATGTCGAAGGACCAATTTTAAAATACGAAAACTTAAGGATTGTGTAGCAAATACAAGGAATGAAAATTTGTATGTAAATTTTATTATTTTAAGAAAATAAAATAAATAATAAAAAAATAATAATAGTAAATGAATATAAAAATGTATATATATATAATTGTAAAAAAAAAAAGGGGGAAAGACCAACATGGGCAGCCGCCCATGTGGTCAAATAAGAAGCTAAACCAATATTTTTGTGTTGAGTGGGTAGGGGCCGGCCACATAGAGTGAAGGCAAAAGAAAGAGAAGAAACAATGATGATGATGGAGCCGACAAAGGATGAGAAAAAGAAGGAAAGTAAAGAGAAATAAAAGAGATGAAAAGGAAAGAGAAAAAAAAAGGAAAAATCTGGAGAGTGTCGGCCAAAGAAGAAGAAGAAAAGAGAAGACAAAAGAAAGAGAAAAAAAAAAAAGCCAGCTTTGAGGGAGAAAGAAAAAGCTGGTACCGTCGGCAGGTGAAATAGCAGAAAATGGCAGTTGGAGAGTGCCGTGTATGAGGCAAAGAAAAGGGAGAAAGAGTGCTAGTGAGAGAGCAGAAAAATGGCAGTAAGAGAGTGAGAAAGAGAGGTTGTGTTGCTACCGGTTTGTGCAGGAAAAATGGAGGTTGTGTGTTGTCACTTAGAGGACTAAAAAAAGGAGAGTTTTGCTGTCATTTTAAGAGGAAAGAAGAGCTGGTTTTGCTACCAATTTTAAGGGAGAGAAATAGTTGATTTTTTAAAGAAGAAATTAGTAGTTTTGACCTTCAATTTTGAGGGAGAAGAGAGTAGCCTTGTGCTGCCAATTTTGAGGGAAAAAAGGAAGAAACTTGTTGCTGGTGGAGAGAGGAAGAAAGAGAGTCGGTTGGTGAGTGAAAAGAAGGAGAAGAAAGAAAAAGAAGAAATGATGGAGGGGCCAGCCAAGAGAGTTAAAAAAAAGAGAGAGAAAAAATGGTAAGTTAATATTATATTAAGGTTTATGGGTGGTTTGATATTGTGCATATTTTGGATGAAAAATATGCAATTTAGTTAAGGAATTTTTATTAAGCTACTCTCCATATAGGTGTGTGATTAAGTATATTGGGTTTAAATTGTTGCTAAGAAAGTTTATCGTGGAAGCGTGCCGGATGAAGTACGTGACTGGCAAATAGGAATAATTATACACGTGTATGAATCAATAGCGACGTAGTAATCCCGCTATTATGAGGTGAGTAGGAGGTGCCAATTTTAAAATTTTCGTAAATATATACCTATACGTATGTTTATTTTAAACGTGAAAATTGTGGATAGCATGTGTTGGTAGCAATCTTAGGAAATTGTGGTTGCAAATTATGCTTAAAAATCGTTTTGAATATATATATGTATAAATTATATGTAAAGTGTTTTGGAAAAACGGGAAAGAAGCGCTTCACACTATTTTGCCTCAAAATCTATGCCTTATATTGTGCGGTGTGCATTCATGGTTATATTGCTTATTCACCATGCGAATTATTGTTTTGAAATTCATGCGTAAATATGTTTTGAGAAAATGATAGATTTTATCATACCTTATGTTGAATGTTTTGGAAATAATTTTGAAACGAGAGTTCAAGCAAATAAAGTGATTTTTAAAATAGTTTTATAAACCGAGAGCGTCGAGAGTAGGCCGAATGTCACATCAGTTAAGTGTGACCCTCGTGCACGAGTAAGCTTTAGCTAGAGAATCTTTGGGTCACCGACAGGCGGTTAGGCGTGGTTGGGGCCACGGCCTGTGATATTTGTATGTGTGGCTAGGCCACCAGATGATTACGCGGTTGTAACCGCTAGATATCTCCGATGTCGGCCAACATCGTTGAGATCGCCATAGCACATGGGAATCCAGTGGAAGCGATGCTCCCGGGTGTTATTACGTGGTAGCAGGAGCATGAGTTTATTTTCATTCCCTACTCGAGAGTGGCATCTTTGGGTTTTCAAACTCACATTTCTTTGCATGGTGAAAGTGAAATTTAACGATTTTTCTGCAGCTCCCCTATTTTTACGGTGAAATGAATTTTAACTTCTCGAGTGTGAGGTGATTTGTGATTTATGTATGAGTTTGATTAACTTTCGATTTCATGGGAGCTTGCCGAATATATTGATTTGATTTGAGTAAATTGTCAATTGATCTTGACAGCAGAACTTTCTTTATGTAAAATTGTTTTAATTCAATATTTCAAATGATTGTCTTGAATAAGGTTATCGATCTGTTTTGTAGCGAAAATTTCATCTGCCTTGGTTGATTTACCAATTGAAGTGTTTATAATGCGTAAGAAATCCTCGATTTGTCATATAAGGCACAAAACCTTCGTTTGAAATATATTGTTTTTATAATCTTACATTTTTATATTCAACTGATCTGCTGTTTGCTTGTTTCCCATCTATCCCCTACTCACGGAGCCGATGATCACTGAGTCTGTGAGACTCACACCCCTCTTTTTCCCCTTTTTGCAGACAGGGATCGGCTTAACATGTAATCATCGGCATGTATGGTCCATCGTAAATAGGTAAATGCATCTCATAGCATTTTATCCTGAGTCGCTCTGTTGTTAGAGGTCTAGTCGTAGCACTTTATTTATTAAGTTGTAAACAGATATTGGTTTTGTTATAAGTAAAAAATTGAAGAACGTGAAATTTGATGTATATTGTTGTGATTAAATGGTTTAGAGTTTGAATCGATTATTATGTTTATGGTTTAAATCATGGTATGAGAGTATATTGCTTTTAGTATCAATATGGAATGGGATCATATATAGTGAACTAACGGGCATTGTGAGTAAGGCTTGTTCGGGACTTAGCGGGTCTTTTTCGGAGGTCTCGGACGTCGGTAGCGATTGAGGAGGGGTCGTTACAAAGGTGGTATCAGAGCACTAGGTTTAGTCGAGTCCTAGGGATTCCTGTGTCAGTCACCGGAGTTGTCGGAGTTAATGTAGAGTCTTGTTTATGGTTTGTGACTGCAGCACAAGTCATAGACAGGAGGCTATATAAACTCTTATTCCTAGTAACCTACCCTTTTTACTATCATCATGTAAAATTCATAAATGGTGCCGTTGTCCAGGTTTGAGATGCCACTCGAGACACGAACCGTTATTAGAATGATCTTGAAGTGAAATGCTCTTAATGAACGGGTATTGTAATAACGTATTCTTTCGACTAAGGATGGAGGAAAGTGGAGTTGGATTAATAGGTATGAAATAACTTATTTATTTGGTGGAGTTAACCATTGAGCCATGATTGTCAATGGTCAAAATTTTGATGACCATAGATGGTATTTGATGTCAATATAAAAGGGCACATGTGATAACGGTAATAAGGGGTATACCATGACCGGAACGAATAGTGATCATTAAGGTTAACTTGGGGTTTACACATTTAAGTATTAAGGGAGGTGTAAATTGGTATTCATGTGCACGGAGGTAAGTGCACTGTGTTGATTACGCTTGCCCTATCCATATATAAATTGCGTTGGACTTTTGGAATATTTTATAAGAGTATATGTGCTAAATATGTGTATAGCAGCTTAAATGGAGTTGGTTTTGAATTCAATTAAGTGATGATGAGATTCCAAAGTTTGATTGAACTATGCTAGGGTATAGTTATAAGTGCATGAATTAGCTCAAGGGTAAAAATCAATGATAATTATAATTAATGTATGGTCAAGAAGAAAAAGGTTAATAAACAAATCTACTCTAAGGAAGAGCTTGAATTTTGCTATGCTTAGCGTGAAGCCAAAGGATTAAAGGACTAGTTGTGGATTTGGTAGCTTAAACTCAAATGACTTAAAAATGTCGAATCTAGTCTAAATGCCATATGGAGTTCTATAATTGAGATTGATATATGAATTGCTTGAAAGATCAATTTAAAAGTCTATTTGGTCTAAAGTGTGACCTATGAAACAAGTAATCAGTCTTGAATGTGAATTTCCCAGAGTAAGGAATTTAGAAAATGTTGATTTTTGGATAAGCTCTAAGAGGGAGCTTCTGCATCCTAAGTTTAGGAAATTTTAATTTTATGACTGCAAAGGCAAGATATAACAATTAAGTGAATTGTCCATCGTATAGATGTAATTGATTAAGGATTGGTGAGTAAAGTTAAGATCGCAACGCGAGGTGATGTACACTTTGATATTATGTACCTAAGAGTTATTTGGAGACCATTGCTTAATCAAGTTGCACTGCCACAATACTAACTGTCTAGCGCCACGACATTAGGAACATCTCCTGCATTAGACTCATGAGCAAGGTGTGGAAAGTATGAAAAATGAATATAAAGTTAAATTCGTGTCGTAGACCTTGGTATTGAACGTTGTTATGTGGAGATTTAATCGATTAGGAGAACGATACATGAATTGAAAGTTTTCCTTATTGATTTATATATATCATGGTATGTAAGAAAAAGGGGAGTTGGAAAGTTACTAAGATATTCTGCAATGTGATGAATTAAGAGGAATATTGAGTGGACTAAAGATGCACTCAAAGTTATAAAGAAACGCCAATGCCAATTGAGGAAATTGTGAATGAAGGGAATTTGAAGTTGGCATAAGAACAGAATGAACTTCTAGTATCATTGGGAGGATCTACAATTTTATTATGATATAGTGGAAGAAAAGAGATTAGTAATAAGACAAGGTCAATTATGTGGTGTACTAGAAACCTAAGAACGTAAATAGAGGTATGAATGGATGAGGACACATCCAAATATCTCAGAGGATAAGTGTATGCTTTGAAACTGAACGTGTTTGAGGGATTAATGAATACGTGAGTAACTAAGTGTTGGAAATGCATAGAATTTGAAAAGAATACATTAAACTACAGGTGTTAAAAAAAAAAAGAAAGAAAGAATAATATGATCGAGATGTAGAAGTTAAGGAAGTGTTATTTCATGGTTATGCTAAACTTTTTATGTGGCGATAGAGCCACGAATGGAGAATAAATGATGATAGTATTATAATGCAAGTATTTGGAGGGGTTGATTTAAAAGATGAAATTTAACTTTGTTAATAATGATGTCATGCTTTGAGACATGAAGGAATTGAACTAATGAAAAGAAATTGATGGTGAATGAAAGAACTTCAATCAAAGTCAATGGTTGGCAAGTGAGTTGCCTTTTTGCATGATGTAAATCTCATTGGCTTAAGAATGAGGTTAAAGTGTGAATCTTAAGGTGTGCACGTTACAGAAAAACTAAAAAGAATCAAATTGCCTAGAAGCAAAGTAAATATGACGTATGTGGGAATAATTAAAGGCTTGAACTTCCCCCAATGTTGAAAATATGCACAGGAATGAAAATGGTGTGTTTATAGTGTTTTGAGTTATGTAGTAGTATATGGGACCAAGATGATTGAATGTCGAGAAGTTTAGCACGAAATGAAGTAAATATATAATGATTGGGCATTTATAAGTAACCATGATTGTGATCGAAATTGGCAGGATTGAGATGGAAATATGTTTAAAAATTAATAATGGAGTTCAAGGCATACTTGTATCATGGTGATAATAGAAGACAATTGTGAAGAGTATCGTGGTTTTGATTTTTAAGATGATAAGGGACCTATGTAACGTGTTTTAGTTGAAACAAAAATAAATGAGGCGGAAAGATTAAAATCCCTATGAAGAAGGAAGTGAAGTATGATTGTAAAGTGACATTAGTAACTTGATGCTGACATGAATTCAGGGACGAATTCTAATTAAGTGGGGGAGATTGTAATACCCCGTATCCTCGTTTAGCCATCAATAAGACCCTATCGATAAAACGAAGAGTCACTTGATGTAAATTAAAGGTCGAAAAGCGAGTACGGGTGAGAAGAACATTTTGAAAAAAAAATTATTTTATTTCATAAATAAATAATATTAAAATATTAATATTTTATTGGTTGTAGAAATTAGTCATGAGAGAAAGTTCTATAACTAATTTAAGTGGGGGAGAAGAAGTGCGAATGAATTTTGGAGATAAATGACGTAAGTGAAACCGTGAGATTTTATTAAATAGAGCTAACGCGGAAAAGTCAACATTTAAATATTACGGTGATACCGCGTTGAAGAACAACTTCGATATTTTGGTTGTACACGTGTAAGAGAAGGAAGATAGAAGAAAATTAGAATTTTTACACATGTCGGAAGGATCAATTTTAAAATACGAAAACTTAGGGATTGTGTGGCAAATACAAGGAATGAAAATTTATATGTAAATTTTATTATTTTAAGAAAATAAAATAACTAATAATAAAAATAATAATAATAGTAAATGAATATAAAAATGTATATATATATATATAATTGTAAAACAAAAAAAGGGAAAGACCAACATTGGTAGCCGTCTATGTGGTCAAATAAGAAGCTAAACCAATATTTTTGTGTTGAATGGGTAGGGGCCGACCATATTTAGTGAAGGCAAAAGAAAGAAAAGAAATAATGATGATGATGGGGTAGGCAAAGGATGAGAAAAAGAAGGAAAGTAAAGAGAAATAAAAGAGATGAAAAGGAGAGAGAAAAAAGAAGGAAAAATTTGAAGAGTGTCGGCCAAAGAAGAAGAAGAAAAGAAAAGAAGAAGAAGAAAAGAAAAGAAGAAGCTGGCTTTGAGGGAGAAAGAAAGAGCTGGTACCGTCGGCTGGTGAGAGAGTAGAAAATGGCAGTTGGAGAGTGCCGTGTATGAGGCAAAGAAAAGGGAGAAAGAGTGCTGGTGAGAGAGCAAAAGAATGGCAGCAAGAGGGTGAGAAAGAGAGGCTGTGTTACTGTCGGTTTGTGCAGAAAAAATGGAGGTTATGTGTTGCCACTTAGAAGAGTAAAAAGAGGAGAGTTTTGCTGTCATTTTAAGGGGAAAGAAGAGCTGGTTTTGCTACCAATTTTAAGGGAGAGAAAGCGCTAATTTTTTTAGGAAGAAATTCACAGTTTTGACCGTCAATTTTGAGGGAGAAGAAAGCAGCCTTGTGATGCCAATTTTGAGGGAGAAAGGAAGAAACTTGTTGCTGGTGGAGAGAGGAAGAAAGAGTAGCCGATTGGTGAGTGAAATGAGGGAGAAGAAAGAAAGAGAAGAAATGATGGAGGGGCCAACCAAGAGAGTTAAAAAAAAAAAGAGAAAAAAATGGTAAGTTAATATTATATTAAGGTTTATGGGTGGTTTAATATTGTGCATATTTTGGATGAAAAATATGCAATTTAGTTAAGAAATTTTTATTAAGCTGTTCCCCATACAAGTGTGTGATTAAGTATATTGGGTTTAAATTGTTGCTAGAAAAGTTTGTTGTGGAAAAGTGTCGGACGAAGTACATGACTGGCAAATAGAAATAATTATACACGTGTACAAATCAATAGCGACGTAGTAATCCCGCTATTGTGAGGTGAGTAGGGGGTGCCAATTTTAAAATTTTCGTAAATATATACCTATACGTATGATTTATTTTAAACGTGAAAATTATGGATAGCATGTGCTAGTAGCAATCTTAGGAAATTGTGGTTGCAAATTACGCTTAGAAATCGTTTTGAATATATATATATATATGTATAAATTATATGTAAAGTGTTTTGGAAAAATGGGAAAGAAGCCCTTCACACTGTTTTGCCTCACAATCTGTGCCTTATATTGTGCAGTGTGCATTCATGGTTATATTGCTTATTCACCATGCGAATTATTGTTTTGAAATTCATGTGTAAATATGTTTTGAGAAAATGAAAGATTTTATCATACCCTATGTTAAATGCTTTGGAAATAATTTCGAAATGAGAGTTCAAGCAAATAAAGTGATTTTTAAAATAGTTTTATAAACCGAGAGTGTCACGACCCGGAACTCCCATCGGGCCCATGACAACCGCCGCGACGTCCCGATAGGCACTCATTACCCCAAATGTCGATCAAAATCCCGCAAGGCTTAGCATCAGCTTTCGCATATCCCCGGTGAGCAACAGTTATTAAATCTTGCATTTCAAGAAATCATAATTCATTTCCAAATCAAATCAATAAAATATTATTTTCTGGCTCATAGGGGCATTTTCGTCATTTTTCTTTGAAAATACCAACACCCGCCAAAAACATGGTGTGAAAGCTAAATATGTTCATACATATTTTAAATCAAATAACTAAAGTATAAAATTACTGTTACAATGACACGTAGGCCCCCAACTAACCAATAAGATGCGAGTCTGTGAACCTATAATTTTGTCAATGCAAGGCTAACTGAAGTCCTTGATGCAATCGACTATCTACTGGCTATCCCGAACCTGAAATGTGGGGAATTGAGGGTGGTGGGATTATAAAATCTCAGTGAGTAAACAGACACCATCTAAACTATCTAAAGGCGAGTAAATGGAGACAATTAAAAAATAATTAACTTCAGTAAATTTTTCACATCACGAATATTCATTTCAACCAAATAATCAATATG